>NC_134359.1:92675149-92777649 GCF_048569485.1 Anomaloglossus baeobatrachus | reverse complement strand
ACTGAAGGGGAGAAAAACAACCATGAAAAGGGCTCAAAAACAAATAATCAGTAGAACAAAGACGAATGTACAATGTGCGAGAATATTGATAAATGAAGCATGGCCTTCTTACTTGTGCTTCTGGGGGTCCTCCCTCATCCCGGATCAGTAGGAGGTAGCTCTGGCCGTCCACCACGATCTCCTTCTTGAACCTTCCACCTGTCACAGATAAGAGCATTAATAAGAAGAAAGACATAAGACCCCAGAGAAGGACGTGTATGAGACAAACAATAGGAACATGTTGGCACTTTGCTTGTAAGAAACGGTGGGTACAAGGGCCATTAGGCACCATCTTTACAATGATTTGCTGGGACGGCATTGGTAACGCACCATTTCGGTTGCATTGCTCGTCCACTCTGAGGTTAATCCATGTAACTCATCGCTGTAGTCATTTGAGGACCTCTGTACTCCACTACAAAGTCTTCACAAGCAATGACCCGGTGTTAGTAGCCAATGGACACGGTGACGTAACAGCGCCAAATACCAGTACGTAAGGCAGAGCTGCAAACAAGCCGAGGGTCCCATGAATCTACATCCAGACTTATGGAGGCCGGGGGTCTGCAGCACTGCCCTCCGTACACGTGGCGTATACAACACATGGCACAGCACAAGATGGAAGAGGTAAAATCATAACGGCACCACAGGACAAAGCACAAAATATCGATGTAAGGGAGGATGGTACACAGGAGTGCGACTACAGAGTGCCCGCTACCTGCCAACTGGACGAGGCTGAGCGCAATCATTCATATTGGGGGTCATTACAAGTGAGAAGAAAATACTGCCCCTACGTCAGAGAATTAGAGATCACTAAAGAGTACTATAGATCATGGAAGCATTTAGATCAGGAGACTCCAGGTTTTCTGACAATTCACAGGAACGCTTCCCCATTCACAAACATCAGTGATATCAGATTTGATGATAAAATGAATGAACGGCCATTCCTCATGTGGCCGATATAGACGTCTCCTCTCAGACTAGGAGAAATACAATCCACCGGTCTATGAGCTGTGCAGATCCTCCCGGCTGTCATTTCCCTCCCCAGAATAATATGATTACACATGGCTGCTCGGAGCTGTGTCCTATTTCACATTACACTCTGCACAACTAAATATATGATCTCCCGAGAGCGCGAACAAATCAATACCGCGTCCATGATCATTACCCAGCCAAGTCTCTCTCATAGTGACATCTAAGCAGAAAGGACCCTAAAGTGACCAAAGACACATCCGACATAGCGGCAGCTCTACTGTGACGTGCAAGATCTCTGAGGATCTACACGGGAACATCTGCAAAGCAACAATCCAAAAAGGTACAAAAACGGCCAAATGAGACCTGCGCTGGAGGCCTTTAGGTCTGTACACAAAATCAGGTCACGTACATGGAGATCATCAGCCGCCCTGTAAGATCTCTCTGCGATTAACTGACCCTTTTCTCAGACAAGTGATGCTTGTGACCTGCAGGGCTTAAGACGGAGATAATACCTCTTCCATGCTCTATTTTCCTCATACAATGTTACAGTGCGGTCAGTAAGCACATCTCTGAGGACACGGACTTCAGGGCCGGGAGGGTCTCGTCTATAGACTTAAAGTGGTTTTCTCAAGTACAAAGTTATAGAGTATGTGTATACAGTATATGACCACAATGCTTGGGGTGACAGGATTGCGTAAAGAGGTCCCTGTGTAACTTATTGACTAAAGGGGTAGTGCATGCATCAACGCGTTTCTGGTGTCCATCCACCCTTAAGGTGGTGTCACACATAGCGACGCAGCAGTGATCACGACCAGCGATCTGACCTTATCAGGATCGCTGCTGCGTTGCTACATGGTCGCTGGTGAGCTGTCAAACAGGCAGATCTCACCAGTGACCAGCCCCCAGCGACGCGTGGTAGTGTAACTAAGGTAAATATCGGGTAACCAAGGAAAGCACTTCTCTTGGTTACCCAATATTTACCTTAGTTACTAGAGTCCGCCGCTCTCACGCTGCCAGTGCCGGCTCCCTGTTCCCTGCACTCCTAGCCACAGTACACATCGGGTTAATTACCCAATGTGTACTCCAGCTACGTATGCAGGGAGCCGGCACTGGCAGCGTCAGAGCGGCAAACTCTAGTAACTAAGGTAAATATCGGGTAACCAAGGAAAGGGCTTCTTGGTTACCCAATGTTTACCGTGGTTACAGCTTACCGCAGCTGCCAGACGCCGGCTCCTGCTCCCTGCTCGCTTCAGTTAGTCACTCTCTCGCTGTCACACACAGCGATGTGTGCTTCACAGCGGGAGACCAACATCCAAAAAATGAAGCAGGACATTCAGCAACGACTGGCGACCTCACAGCAGGGGCCAGGTCGTTGCTGGATGTCACACACAGCGACGGGACGTCGCTGCTACGTCACAGAAAATGGTGACTTAGCAGCGACGTCGTTGTCGTCGTCGCTGTGTGTGACACCACATTTACTCATAATCAAGTTGTTCATTTGATCTGGACCATCTTGTCTCACTCAAAAGAGATACTGGCTGACAGGAGTCTCCTGTGTGCGGGCAGCTAAAAGGGGTTGTCTACTACGTTTGGAAACTTTATAGAAGGTAGGCAGCCTTTTAAAAGAATGAAAGAACTAATACTAACCAATGGAAGATCCCTGCACTCCAGCACTAACACTTCTGGTCCTGGTGGAGAGTAACGTCCTGATCAACAGCCATCTGACCGCTGAGGCCACTGATTAGCTGCAGGGTCAAGTTACTGGTGTCTACACCGCCTGTATCTGCGCTATAGTGAATGTGTTCTCTCCTAATGGGGCAGTGATATGGTATACAGTAAAATCAATCTAGTCCAGCAGATTTAAAGGGGTTTTCCCACAAAGTTCATTTTAATCAATAGATCTTGGAATTAATTTCCACAATTATAAAAAAAATTGTTTAAAAAAAAAAAAAAAAAAACGGCCCTGTGCTGAGATAATCTTAAATATGTGCCCCGTTAGGTACTGTGTAATGGCCGTGTCTGACCGTACAGGGACATGGTCTGATCATACTACATCTCCTGGGCAGGGGTGGGGACAAATAGTATACAGCCATTACAGGACTGAATCACAGCTGAATCTTTCTGTGAGGTAAAACATTTCCCTTCCTGTTGGGTAAAACATTTCCCTTCCCCTCAAAGAATAAATAATTTGCAATCTCGTACTGTAATGTCTTTGTAATTTTTTACTTCCACCCCGGCCCAGGAAATGTGGTATGATCAGACCATGTCACGGTGTGGTCACAGATGTCCATTACACAGTACATAGCAGAGGCACATATATAAAATTATCTCTGCACTGTAACTTTTTTTTTTTAAACACATACAATTGTGGAAATTATTATTATTACAAAATCTTTTGTTTAAAATTAACTTTGTTTACTCATGACGAAACTCCTTTGAGTCAATTAGTTACATAGGGACCTCTGAACCCAATCCTTCCACCCCAAGCATTGCGTATATACTGTATACACATAGGTGCTGTGCTAAGCAGAATACTAACTAGCAATTAACAGTATTTTTTTAGCGCCCTTCTTAAATCCCTTTGTGTTTCTTGATAATCCCCAGAACAGATTACGAGAGCTCTAACAAGAATAAATACAGTATTTGATGTCTTTTCCAAAAATATAATGCAACATTAAAAGTATCAACTACAGAAAATGTGCTTCAAAGCCATGGGAAATATGTATCCAGATTTAATCACCCGCGAGGCCCAAAAAAAGAGAAAAGAAAATAAATACCCACACTGTCCCTTCAGCTGAGCTCGATTATCAGGGATGAGCCATCCCATGTACCTCGGGTATGTAGAGCTCCAAGCCTTTTTTTGCTACATATATGTTGTTTAAAGTAGTTTATGACATTTCTAAATTTTAATGAAATTAACTAGTGCTAAGATAGGAAATGTGAGATGACTGTATAAAGGGATATGGTGGCATGTTTATATCATGGGCAGAGCTAAAATAGGAGCTGTAATAAGGGAGGCTAGGGGGCACTAGCAGAGCGCTAATATGGAGGCAGTGATGGACATACCATTGGCGCAACCTGTGAAACTGCGCAGGGACCCAAGACACAGGAGGGCCACTTACACCTCCAGAGCAGGCAAAATTGAGCATTATCCTGAGCTATTGGGCTGAAAAGGGCCCATATATTGTTCCTGCCCAGGGACCCCTTCTGTCGGGGTCCATCCCATAAAAGAGGCACAAAATAGATTTACCCCTCAACTGATGAGGTGGGATTTTTGTCACGCAACTGGTGATGTGGGGCTTCCTATACCCCAGTGTTAAGAAATCTCTAATTTTACAGAAAATGCAAAGATCACGTTTGTTTTAATCGTCTTCTTATTGGCGACTGATTATACATGAGTATACCAAATTTTTGACACCCAAAAGTATCTGAAAATGTGATACATTGATGATTTATACCATGGGGTGTTGCAAACCCCACCTCACCAGTTGAGGGTTAAAAAAAAAAAAAAAAAAAAGTGTAGACCTCAAACACAGGAGATTAGAGTAATCCGAGTTCACCTGATCATGTGAGGTTTACGAGTTCTCGGGGGGGGGGGGGGGGGGGAGAAAGATCGGGCACTTATAATCTAACCTTATGCTCTCAGGGGAGAGAAGTTGCGGTCAGAGCTGTCAGGCAGAGACATGAATGCTGGGCCACATCAATGGTTCATGTGTGGGGGATATAGATGTATAGTAACATCCAGCTCACCATTACTGTTGTCCATCTTTTGTTCAGAGCTCGGACATAGGCTCCGCCATGGCCTGGTAATGATATGCGAGACAAGATGCTCCAGCTCAAATGAACAACTTCTTTATTGCTTGAGAATTTCTTATACAAGGGGCATCAAGTGTTTATACGGAAAACACTACAGCAGCGTATGCACCAACGCGTTTTTGGTGTACATCCACCCTTAATCGTCATCAAGTTGTTCATTTGATCTGGACCATCTTGTCTCACTCAAAAAATAATCTGGCTGACAGGAGTCTCCTGTGTCTGGACACCTAAAAGGGGTTGTCTACTACGTTTGGAAACTTTATAGAAGGTAGGCAGCATTTTAGAAGAAGGAAAGAACTAATACTAACCAATGGAAGATCCCTGCACTCCAGCACTAACACTTCTGGTCCTGGTGGAGAGTAACGTCCTGACCAACAGCCATCTGACTGCTGAGGCCACTGATTAGCTGCAGGGTCAAGTTACTGGTGCTTCAGAGGTCATCACTTCCATTCCTGAAGAAATCTCGATGTGGGGAGCAGAGTGCATAATAGGAGGCAGAGTGGGTAAGGGTATGTTCACACATCAGGTTTTTGCTGAGCGGCACAATCCGGCGCTTTTTTGAAAAACCGGATGCGGCAACAGCTGTCGCCGCATCCTGTTTTTCCCCCATAGACTTGCATTAGCACCGGATTGTGCTGCATGGCCTTGCGTTGCGTCCGTTTTTTGCCGTATGCGGCATATTTAGCCGTTGCGGCGGTCGGATAAAACGTTGCATGCTGCGTTTTTTTCTGCGGCGAAAAAGCTGCATCGTGCCGGATCCGGCGCAATGCGGCACTATTTACAATGCAAGCCTATGGACGCCGGATGTGTTTTTTTTTTTTGTTTTTTTTTTTAACTGCGCATGCTCAGTATCAAACCGGATCCGGCAAAAAACGGACGGGCCACATTGAAAAACTTATGCAACGCATCCGTTGCATAGGTTTTTGAGCCGGATTCATCCAGACAGAAAAAAACTGATGTGTGAACTTAGCCTAGAGTTAAGTTAGAGAACTTAAGTGTTCGGTTACCACTCACCTGGTGGAGCTGTGACAGGAAACTCCTATGTAAGCCGGAAGAAAAACAGCTGCTGATGCCCTGTGGCGGGCGGATGAATCCTCCAGGAAATCTTAGATCCAGTTGGATAATAACACAAGGTTTTTTCTTTTTATTAAAAATGTGTGAAGAAAAAAAAAAAACAAATGTGAAAAATAAAAAAAAAAAAAATTTCACTTGATAAGGGCACCAGTACGGCATTGAAACGCGTTATGAATAAAAATACTTATTCCGATCATTGTTGAAAAATCACTTACCCAGCAGTGCAGCCCACCTGGTGTGTTTTATCCAACTGGACCCATCCCTTCCATTCCTGGCAGAGACCATGGGGAAACAATGCTGAAGAAGACGGGGATTCTGGTGGTATTAGTTCTCGTTTTTGTTTTGTGTTTTTAAATGCTCTGTAGCTTTTATAAAGTTTCCAAAAGTAGTGGTCATGGTAATGTTCAGAATTAATTTTCACGTCCTAGTCCATCAGCCACGTCAGTGGTGTGTGGCCGCTGAACAGGAGCGGGAAAATTGCTACTTACCTAAATTTGCAGCTCTTCTTTTGATTAGCTGGCCTGGAACAACATCATTGTTGAGACATGATATACACGCAACGTTGTGCCAGGCCAACTAATCAAAAGAAGAGCTGTGGATTCAGATAGGAGACGGTTCTCTCGCTCCCAGCCAGTGGCCAAATGGGAAATGCAAATCGATTTGCACTAAATCTAGTAGCGGACAACCCCTCTAAGAGCAGAAAAAGTTGAAAATAAGCGGATGGAGAAATAAAACAAAATAGATACTAACGTAGATGGAAGACAATAAAAGCCTCTCTCTACAATGTAACAAAGTGAATCAGACTGGTAAATCAATGGTTACTAAGGTTGGAGCACCATCCTCTCTGTACGGTAAAGGGTCCTCTTACAAGTAATGTATCGGTAAAATGAAATGTCTAATGTTTATACAGCTCACAAACCATCAAACACTCAGAAATCCGGGATCCTCTCTGTGTCATTAGCTGCTGATGGTAACGTTCATGACAGATGAGTCGTAAGATCTACAAACACAATAATTACCAAGTGTCACATTCACTACGATGTGTCCAGATGCAGGGCGTTTGGAGTGTTTCATTGGCGAGATACAGGGCGTTTGGAGCAATTCCCAAAGACACTATGTAACATCAGACAAATGTTGCAACTACATGACACAAAAATCTAATCAGGCGACACCAAGTAGGGAGTGGGATGGAGGTAACCCAAACTAGGAGATGGAGGAAACGGAGAGAGGTGAAGAAACACAGAAGGAGGAGCCAACTCTACGTCAGATATCTCAGCCGCCTTTCTGAATCCTCAGCACGTAGGGAACGAATATTTACCTGCATCCATATCTGTAAAGAACCAACGGGACAAGCAGTGAGGGAAAGAAGGAGCTTAGACAGTCAAAGACTAGCCACGGATGCACATAATATACAAGACAGAGAGGCCAAAAGTGTCTGTATCCCTCACACAAAAGGGAGCAAGTATAACGAAGAAAGCAGTCTGATCAGCACGGCATTACGTTCACCGCAGGTGTCAGCTCTGAACGTGCTGGATACTAGATGTGTAGACACCACAACCAGCACCGTTTTATCCCAAGGATGCTTGGACTTACTAAATCTTGGATGTCCTCAATCTTGTCAAACTTGAGGACATGGCGGAGCTGCAATGATTAGTGCTGCCAATGCTATCCCCACATAGTTATATATTGTAAACATCCACGGAAGGGTATACCAGGTGTTATATTGTTACATCCATCTATCGGATGAATGTTACCATTGTGCTAGGTCTGGATAGAAAAGTAATTATAACGACTACTGCTGCCATAGCCACGTACCATATTTTTCAGATTATAAGACGCACTTTTGCTCCCAAAAATTTGGGAGGAAAATGAGGGGTGCGTCTTAATTGGAATGTAGCCTACTGGGGGGTGGTGGAGAGGGGTCACAGGAGGCCGGGGGAATATTGTGTGCTGTTGTGCGGTGGGCAGCGGCTCTGTTGTACGTTGGGCAGTGACGTCTGTGCGGAGGGCAGTGGCTCTATTGTGCGGCGGGCAGCAAGGTCTGTCGTGCGGCGGGCAGCAAGGTCTGTCGTGCGGCGGGCAGCAAGGTCTGTCGTGCGGCGGGCAGCAAGGTCTGTCGTGCGGCGGGCAGCAAGGTCTGTCGTGCGGCGGGCAGCAAGGTCTGTCGTGCGGCGGGCAGCAAGGTCTGTCGTGCGGCGGGCAGCAAGGTCTGTCGTGCGGCGGGCAGCAAGGTCTGTCGTGCGGCGGGCAGCAAGGTCTGTCGTGCGGCGGGCAGCAAGGTCTGTCGTGCGGCGGGCAGCAAGGTCTGTCGTGCGGCGGGCAGCAAGGTCTGTCGTGCGGCGGGCAGCAAGGTCTGTCGTGCGGCGGGCAGCAAGGTCTGTCGTGCGGCGGGCAGCAAGGTCTGTCGTGCGGCGGGCAGCAAGGTCTGTCGTGCGGCGGGCAGCAAGGTCTGTCGTGCGGCGGGCAGCAAGGTCTGTCGTGCGGCGGGCAGCAAGGTCTGTCGTGCGGCGGGCAGCAAGGTCTGTCGTGCGGCGGGCAGCAAGGTCTGTCGTGCGGCGGGCAGCAAGGTCTGTCGTGCGGCGGGCAGCAAGGTCTGTCGTGCGGCGGGCAGCAAGGTCTGTCGTGCGGCGGGCAGCAAGGTCTGTCGTGCGGCGGGCAGCAAGGTCTGTCGTGCGGCGGGCAGCAAGGTCTGTCGTGCGGCGGGCAGCAAGGTCTGTCGTGCGGCGGGCAGCAAGGTCTGTCGTGCGGCGGGCAGCAAGGTCTGTCGTGCGGCGGGCAGCAAGGTCTGTCGTGCGGCGGGCAGCAAGGTCTGTCGTGCGGCGGGCAGCAAGGTCTGTCGTGCGGCGGGCAGCAAGGTCTGTCGTGCGGCGGGCAGCAAGGTCTGTCGTGCGGCGGGCAGCAAGGTCTGTCGTGCGGCGGGCAGCAAGGTCTGTCGTGCGGCGGGCAGCAAGGTCTGTCGTGCGGCGGCTGTGTCAAGCTCTCATCTGTGCTCGCGTTGACTCCAACCGCCATTTATTTGAAGCCTGTACCGCCGACATCTTCACAATGTCCCGTGACTCGCCACTCACAGTGAGCAGCAGCATAGAGCAGCACCTGCTGCCTTGGTAAAGAGCAGTGCCGCCTGCCCCAGGACAGCACCGCAGCCCCTAGTGAACACCTGGGCCTCCCTCTGCACTGTCGCAGCATCGCCGTAATCCAGCACCGCCGTTGCCTCCTGTGACCCCCACTCCACCACAGATGCTGCCCCCCGGTAAGACCTTTTTTTCTCTAAATTTGGGGTGTGTCTTATAAAACGAAAAATACAGTATATACATAATGTTATGTTAAAGGGTATATGCTGAGGCGGTGTCGGCTGGGGGGTAATGCCGACCTCTAGTGAAATGGAGGTCTCTATTCTACAGCATTAATTTAAAGGGGTGGTTTCTGCCCACATCGACATCTTGAGAAACAAGGTTTCTCTCAAATACCTTGTGTTGCTAATAGTGCCTGTGAGCGTCGTTATTGTGGTCCGGCTCACCCCCTTCGTGTGACTCCAGTTCTCCGTGACCTCTGATGTCCGGTGATGTCACGTCAACTGAGGCAGGCCGCTGTCTTCCTGAGTGATTGGCTGTGGGCGGCGTTTCACTGCTCATCACAGGCCAGCATCTCCCTGCTCTGCTTCACTGCAGATATCTGCAAGTAGGAGAAACACTGGGCTGTGATGCTGGGCTGTGATGAACGGTGAAACTCCGCCCACAGCCCAGTCAATCAGGAAGACTGGGGCTGGCCGCGGTGCTGTCGGGTCAAGAGGAACTTGACGTGATATCACCGGACATCAGAAGTCACAGAACCCGGTGGAGTCACGCGAAGGGGGTGAGTGGAACGCAATAGCGACGCTCACAGGCACTATTGCCAACACAGGCTATTTAAATGAAGCCTTTCTTGTCAACATAATATTGATGTGGCTAGTAATAAAAATATATTAAAAATTCAGCCATATTAAGGCCGGCTTCACACACAGCATTTTCCTGCTGTTTTCTTTTTCTTGAAGATCTGTGGTATTAACACTAGAAGTTCCAGAAATTTCGAGCTCCCCCTGAAGTCCCGAAAGAGGGTGAAATGACCCTTAGTCCAAACTGAATAGAACTAACTAGAAACTAAATGGCTAAACTCAATGGAAAACAACAACCTCCTGTGGTGCGACAGTAATGGCCTTAATTACAGAACAAAAGACGGTGATTAAAGGATGTTAGCTAAAATCCTTCAGGTCATTTGACCCGTCTCTGGGTTCCAAAAGGTAGAAATGTTTAATGACCCCTCTCTGGGACTTCGTGTTAAAAAGAAAAAAAATTGTAGCACTCCATGGTTCTGATGTTCCTACTGGTAATTTTCCCACAAGCATCTCTATAGGACTTGAAAAAACGCCAGAAAAAAAAAAAAGCATGTTACAGATGTAATGAACTGAAAAAAATGCCAAAAAATGCTTTAAAAACATGAGAAAAAAAACCACTTGAAATTCATGGGGTTTTGACAAGCAAAAAAAGTGGGAAAGTAAAAAAAGAAACAAAAGATTTGTGTTAAGGAAATCTAACAGGGGACATTGTTTCCACTTACCTTCTGGGGACTCCTCCTGCACATAAGTACCCGTGAGATACCGGTGAACCAACGCCGACTTTCCGCTTGCTAGATTTCCCACAATACCCTGAAAGATTAAACATTAACATGGAAATTAGCCCAAATCCAACACCGGCAGACTGCCTTACGCCATACACACACCTGACTATTTTATTTTGGGGAGACGAGCCCCTGCCATAGATGTGTGACCACGGATCACTCTCCTGATACTACCAAGAGCATGCGCACACTCGGCTGAGCCAACCATGTACATGAGGGTGGCCAAATCATAAAGGAAAAACGGCTACAGTCAGACAAACATTTTGCGGTCAGTGTGCAGATTGTACGCATAATGATCAGCGGAACGCAATTCTTCACATGGGACAACAGTGTGGAAAGCATTCGCCAATTGTCTCCACTTTGTCCAAGTGTGCGATGTGCCGCTTATCACAGATGTCCCTGAAATTACATGTCAGATGTTGCAGAAGAGAACTCTACAAGCGCAGGTCTTGCTTCAGGAACTACATAAACTTAACATGGCACCTGGATTGCCGAATTCCCCTGTGTGGTAAGCAGTCATACTCCATTATAGTCCGGGAATCACTGGCTGACCGGGTGCTGTGAAAAAACTCCCAGGACACTAGAGAGCAATAAATTACAGATCGCTGCCTTTAAGGATGTCACTGACGCACACGGACCCTGCGCCCCGCTGTGCCTCCTCACACGCCACATCCATACTCTCACCGATGGTCTGCACAGTCACATAAATCCTCTCCCAAGCCTGGGAACTACAGCGATCTAGGGGTACTCTCCGCACATACACATGAAAACAGCTTTTTTTTTTTCCTGGCTCCTGGAGTAGGTGATTGGCCCAGGAATCAGGGCTAATTCTCTCCAGCTTCCCAATGTAATGAAATAACCACTGTGCTAGAGCAGATGTAATGCTTTACAGATGGCGTCTACAGAAATAAGGCTGAACAGAATGAAAGGCTGACAATTATGGCACCACACAGCAGAGAACGCAGGCCTAGCCCATTACAGTTATATATATGTATTTTATTATATCATACGTGAAGTAATCTATAAAGATTAATGCTCCCAGGAATACAGTAAAACACTCCATTCACAAGTGAACCGAAATCCTGCGCCAACTTCACCCGCAGTGTGCCCGCGCCGGCCCAGGAGCGCTCACTGCACTGGTGAGAAAATCTCGAGTATGAGGGTCCCTGTTCTGTATGCACATTGGATATTTTTTCATGGAAGCAGCCGACCATCTAATGCAGATGCGGGAGAGAAGGATTAAATACAAAAGTCCAAACCTTTTGATATCCTGGGACATAATCTGTGATCACAGCAGTCCGGCAATGACTCGGGGAGCATTCACACTGGCCGATAATCATCGAAAAGCCTTTTCACAGTAATGCTCATTGCCTTTACTAGTCTGCCAATCAAACAATGAGCCACACAGTGCTTCTTGGGGTGAAATTATTTTGTAAGCAGGGTATGTGCTACCGAAAACATGATGTTCTAAGCAGTACAGGACAATTTAAACAACAATTGTTCTGTACTGACAGAAGCGCAGTTGACCTGTCTATTAAAATATTGCTGATCGGTGAATATTTAGCTGATTGGCAGTCACTTAAAGGGAATCTGTCACCAGGTTTTTGCTCCCCCATGTGAGACACGCATAATGTAGAGAAAGAGACCCTGATTCCAGCAATTTGTCACTTATTGAGCTGTTTGCTGTTATTTTGATAAAATCAGTGTTTTTTCTGCTGCACATCTAACCATTATACAGAGCTCATGAATATGCTGGACTACCTGCAGCACGCAAAGTAGTTCTCTAATGATAATCTAATGATGATTAATCATTGATTTTATCAAAACTACACAAAGCAGCCCAGTAGGTGGCACATTGCTGGAATCAGGATGTCTTATGTCGTTATATTGCTGTTCAATTAGGTAACAAAAACCTGGTGGCAGATTCCCTTTAAAGATGTTGTCCATTATTGGATGGGGAAGATGTGCAGTACCCAGCCATGGCCACTATGCAGATGATGGAGCTCTGCAACTGATCACCTTGAGCCAGGACCGGGAATAGCTGATTGGCCGTTTTAAATGCACCCTTACTCTCCTCTCGACAATAAAAATAGAGGATAGCTTGGCCGAGCATTCGGTGTGTTTTGGGTAGTTAGGAGAGACAGTCGTCTTAATAGGTCTTTTGGATTGGGTTTGGTCTATTTGGGCTTCTTCATACGTCCGTTCTCATCAGTCGAGCTCAGATTGCAATGCATGAACTCTCCGCGTGTCTCCCAACCAAAGCGTGACATTTATATACAAATAAATTAAGCTGTCACGATCAGGTCGGGGTAAGCAATCTTGGATCATGCACTACGATCACAACAATAGTCTTCACTACTTTTTCATAAAATTAAATTTTATTAGGTCAGAACACATACATTATTTATAAGCCCCTGATGAGCCCTGCACTATTAAGATGCTGATGAAGGGCGAAACGCGTTGGTCATTCCTGAATAGTGAATTCTGTATCCGGAGGACGTTCCTGAATAGTGAATTCTGTATCCGGAGGACGTTCCTGAACAGTGAATTCTGTATCCGGAGGACGTTCCTGAATAGTGAAATCTGTATCCGGAGGACGTTCCTGAATAGTGAAATCTGTATCCGGAGGACGTTCCTGAATAGTGAAATCTGTATCCGGAACAGTGTGTCAAAATTATGTTCTAACTACTGACCACACTGACATTATCATTTGGGCTTCTTCCGAATAGTAGTGTGTACTCTAAATCATGTTTCACAAATATTCTATTTATCTTTGAGCACACGGACTGATTTCACAATAGTAGACGACTGCCAATCTCTTAGAATTTGAAATATTAATAAAATAACTGGGTACCCTGGACTGGGCACTGTCTCCTCACCGTGGTGATACTGCCTTGGGGTCTTCCTTCTATGAGAGGGAGTGCACTATACCTGTTATAGGGAGGGATTGATACAGGGACTAAGTCGGCGTGGAACGGGGGCGTCATTGACATAGGACGCCGACCCCCGTAGTGTAGGAAGGAAGTAGGACAGGGATAATATCTCTCCGTTCCCTCCTCACTTTTTAATTAAGTGTTTATGTATGTATGTGTTCTGACCTAATAATATTTAATTTTATGAAAAAGTAGTGAAGACTATTGTTGTGAGCCAATATCTACTTTATAAGACAGAAATTGGTAATTAATCATGCACTACGATCCAAGATCAGACCAATGTTTACGATCGTATGAATGAGCCCTTAGGCTATGTGCCCACGGGAGTTTGTACCTGTGGATATATCCGCAGGTACGGCCGCAGGTTTCCCGCAGCTGCTCGCCGGAATCTGCAGCTATCCATTGCTGCGGTAGTACAGCAAAATAGCGCGGTAAACCTGTGGACATTCATGCGACTTACCTGCAGAAGTCCCGGCCTCTATCTCCATAGTGGAGGGACAAGATTTCCGCAGGTAATTCCGCAGAAATAATTGACATGTAATTACATGCGGATGCGTTACAGCCGCAGCATGTTCCGCAGCCGCACGTATCTGCAGTATGGACACAGCACTCCCCATGTCCCATAGGATAACATGGGGAGTGTCTGTACATGCTGAAACCTGCGGATTTATCTGGAAAATCCGCAGATTTTCCGCAGAAAAATCCGCAGGTTTAATCTCCTGTGGGCACATAGCTTTAAGGCCCTGTCACACACACAGATAAATCTGTGGCAGATCTGTGGTTGCAGTGAAATTGTGGACAATCAGTGCCAGGTTTGTGGCTGTGTACAAATGGACCATATGTCCATGATTTCACTGCAACCACAGATCTGCCAAAGATTTATCTCTGTGTGTGACAGGGCCTTTACTGTCAAGAAATAGTTCATGGCTCTAAAAGGTGTGTCACTGCTAGAACATTAGGACTAGCTCTTAGATTTTAGGCAACATATTAAAATCCATAAATCGAATTTATGACGTTTTACTTTTTATTAGTGTGTGTGTGTGTGTGGCGTGTGTATGTGTGTGTGGCGTGTGTGTCTGTGTGTGGCGTGTGTGTGTGTGGTGTGTGTGTATATGTGTGTGTGTGTGTGTGTCTGTGTGTGTTGCGTGGCGTGTGTGTGTGTGGTGTGTGTGTGTATGTGTGTGTGTGTGTGGTGTGTGTGTGTATATGTGTGTGTGTGTGTGTGTGTCTGTGTGTGTTGTGTGGCGTGTGTGTGTGTGGTGTGTGTGTGTGTGTGGTGTGTGTGTATATGTGTGTGTGTGTGTGTGTGTCTGTGTGTGTTGTGTGGCGTGTGTGTGTGTGGTGTGTGTGTGTGTGGCGTGTGTGTGTGTATATGTGTGTGTGTGTGTCTGTGTGTGTTGTGTGGTGTGTGTGTATGTGTGTGTGTGTGGTGTGTATGTGTATATGTATGTGTGTGTGTGGTGTGTGTGTGGCGTGTATGTGTATATGTGTGTGTGTGTGTGTGTGTGGCGTGTGTGTGTGTGTGTGTGTATATGTGTGTGTGTATGTGTGTGTGTGGTGTGTATGTGTGTATGTGTATATGTATGTATGTGTGTGTGTGTGTGTGTGTGTGTGTGTGTGTGTGGCGTGTGTGTGTGTGTATGTGTGTGTGTGTGTGTGTGTGTGTGTGTGTGTGTGTGTGTGTGTGTATGTGTATATGCATATGTATGTGTGTGTGTGGTGTGTGTGTGGTGTGTATGTGTATATATGTGTGTGTGTGTGTGTGGGGTGTGGGTGTGTATGTGTATATGTATGTGTGTGTGTGTGGTGTGTATGTGTATATATGTGTGTGTGTGTGTGTGTGTGTGTGTGTGTGGGGTGTGGGTGTGTATGTGTATATGTATATGTATGTGTGTGTGTGGTGTGTGTGTGGTGTGTATGTGTATATATATATGTGTGTGTGTGTGTGTGTGTGTGTGTGTGTGTGTGTGTGTGTGTGTAAGAGTGTAAGAAAAGGTACGAGTGAGGAAGCGCCAAGTGATATTAGGAAGAAGAAAGATAATAGTAACATTTGTTCACATAGCGCCATTAATTCCACAGCACTTTACAGTCATTATCATCTCTGTCCACTTTGAAGCTCACATTCTAAATTCCCTATCAGTAGGCATGTGGGAGGAAACCGGAGTACCCGGAGGAACCCATGTAAACACAGGGAGAACATACAGACTCCATGCAGATATTGTCCTTGGTGGGATTTGAACCCAGGACCCCAGCGCTGCAAGACTGCAGTGCTAACCACTGAGCCACCGTGCTGCCCATAACAGCCTATTACTGTCAAGTCACCACCTATACAGCCTGTGGTGACGTCATTATGGAAATTAGAGGGATTTTTCTTCATGTTATCACACCACCAAACAATCAGGAGGTAACAAATAGCCAAAAATTGTATATTCCTTTTTGGGACAGCTGTGTATGCGCTATAACATATGCAAATGTCTGGCATAAATCATTAACTTTCCTAGATTTCCTTCTGCAAAGTCTCAATTTATTGGGCAAATATGGTGTGTGCTAGAATTTTACATTCTTACGGCATAAACTAGCGCATGGTGAATGATAAATAGGACCTGAATTTAGAGAAGTTTTACAGGTGTTTTAGCTTTGGGGGCTTACTTTTAGGTTATGTTCATACAGGGCATCTTTTGTTATGTGCGTTGAGAGTGCATCTCATTTTCTTAAAACGCACCTGCGACAAAAACACATGCGTTTGATGCGTTTTGTCCAGGGCGTTTTGTAAGTGAAATCTATTGACTGGAAGAGCTCAAAAACGCGGTAAAAATGCAAAAAGAATTGACACGCCGCATCTTGAAAAACGCAGCAAAGATGCAGCCAACAAAAGATGCCCAGTGTGGAAAGCAAAATAGAAATCTCAGACTTTGCTGGGAGAAGGAAATGCATGCATTTTGGTGCATCTTTGTGACCTCAAAACCGCACCAAAAACGTACCCAAAGATGCCCTGTGTGAACTTGGCTTTATTCATACATTTTAAACATATGATTTTAAGACTTTTCCAAATGTTTCCAAGAAATGTAAAACTTCTTGGAAACATTTCTAAAAGTCTTGAAAAAAAAGTGAAAACATGAGCAGTTATGGATCTAGACACTGTAGCCAGACTTGCCAATTGTTCACCCCTTCATTTGGATCATGGGGACTTTTGTTTTATTTGGTTCTGGTGAATATGTGGACACAGACATGTCACGTGTATAAGCAAATGGGGAATTGTATAAGGGCGCCCAATACTATAAAGTACTAGGCATCTACTTTCAAAATATATATATTGGTATAGATGGGTTTAATGTTTAGGTTTTATTTGTCTTTGTGAAACGTGTATCAATTGTAAGGCTGTGTGCACACGTTGCGTTTTTTACCACGGAAACGCTGCATTAAGAACCGCAGCGTTTCAGTGGCAAATTGCATGAGTTCAGCTTTCCCAGCAAAGTGTATGAGAAAGCCGAAAAATCAGTGCACACGCTGCGTTTCTAAACGCAGCGTTTTGGATGCCAAAAATCGGTGCGGAAAGAAAAGCAGCATGTCACTTCTTTTGTAAGTTGTGGCTGCGTTCTCTCCCCCATTGAAATCAATGATGCGGGTCAGAACGCAGCTACACCGCAGTTCGCTGCATTTTTGTTGCGGTCCGCGGGCTGTCGGCATATAGAACGCAGGCATTTTACCTGGAAGTGAGGTCAAGAGGTTTCCTGTTGACCTCACTTCCTGGCAAAGTTCAGGAAAGCCCCCGGTGTCGCCAAAGTGCCCGCCCCGACCCAACAAAATCCAACATGGCCGCGCGCACAGCAGCGCACCGGCCGCCCTACTCCTCTGTTTCTGTCGCATGTGCAATAACACATGCAACAGAAAACTGCTCCCCAGGCCCTGCCAGGTCACCCCCTATTCCCCCCGGTGTCCTCCGGTAATCCCCGTACCTGTCACAGCGCTGATCCCCCGCGGCCCCCTCCTCCTTCACAGTGCGCGCCGGTCACATGTGCCGAGCAGCTGACAGCTTCCTGTGTTCAGTGTGAGCTGCGCTGGCTGCTGCTCGGCACTGTGCAGCTGTGACCCGGGGAGAGTGGGTGCAGATTCTTTGCACCCGCTCTCCTCAAATGGTCTGCACTACTAGAAAATGGGGGACACATTCCCTGAGCGTGCCCCCCATATTCTAGAAGGTCCAGAGGCGACGTGGGACGTCAAAAATGGATACTGCGGACCCAATTTTTTTCTTTTCAATAAATTGGTGAAAGAGGATATGTTTTTGGGGAGTGTTTTTTCAAATAAATTCTTCTTTGGTTGTCAATTTTTTTTGCTATTACTGTCAATTAGTTATGTCTGGTATCTGATAGACGCCGTGACATCACTAATTGCTGGGCTTGATGCCAGGTGACATTACACATCTGGTATCAACCCCATATATTACCCCGTTTGCCACCGCACCAGGGAGCGGGATGAGTTGGGGCGAAACGCCAGGATTGGCGCATCTAATGGTGCGGCTGTGGCCTGCTATTTTTAGGCTAGGAAGAGTCCAATAACCATGGCTCTTCCCATGCTGAGAATACCAGACCCCAGCTGTCAGCTTCACCTTGGCTGGTGATCTAATTTGGGGGGACCCCACGTTTTTTCTTTTTTTTTAATTATTTATAAATAAAAAAAAAAAAAAAACAGCTTGGGAAACCCTCCAAATTGATCACCAGACAAGATGAAGCTGTCATCTGTGGTTTGCAGGCTACAGCTGTCTGCTTTACCCTGACTGGCTATCAAAAATAGGGGGGACCCCCACGTCATTTATTTTAATTATTTTTTTTTTTTGGGCTAAATACAAGGCTAGGCACCCTTTAGTGCCACATGAAAGGCATTAAAGGGCGCCAGCTTAGAATATGCAGGGGGGGTGGGACGTTATATATATGTTTGACATCCATTGACACATTTTAGGCTGTGTGCCCACAATCAGGGTTTGCAGCGTTATGGGCGCAGATTGTTTTCCCTGTGTCCATAACGCTGCGTTGTGCAGTAGAAGCACAGTGGAAGGAATTTTAGAAATCCCGTGCCCACTGTGCTTCTCTTCTCCGCAGCATAAACTGACCTGTGGCGCGGCTTCCCGAGCTTCAGCATGTCAATTTATGCTGCGGAGACGAGTGTTCTCTGCAGGTAGCTTAGAGCTCCACAGCAGCCTGAACCCAAATCGTGGTCATGGGCAGCTGCGTTCTCCCGTGGACAACACTCACATCTCTGAAGGAAGGCTAGCACTGTGTACTGGATGTACTGTGGCACTGTCACTGGATCATGTGGTCAAAAACGCACCTGAAGAAAACGCATGGAAAACGCATGAAAAACGCACGAAAAATGCATGCGTTTTGATGCGTTTTTCCCAAAACGCATTGTTTACAATTCTCCCCTCTGCCAGAGGGTGCGTTTTTTCCTGCGCTGAAAAAAACGCAACGTGTACACATAGCCTTAAGGTAGGAAAAGGGATAGTTTTGGCAACATTTAAAAGTACTTTAGATGAGACCAGTCTTAATTTTTAAGTAAAGCTATATCGTAACCCTGTATACACCACAAGCAGTATTTTACACTAGTGTTTGTCCTCATTTTACCCTTTCATTAATAAGACAAAAATTCCTTTAATGTCCATATCGGGATTTTCTGGGAGCAAATAATATCAAATGATGTGTTGGATCCAGAGTTCATTGTGTTAGGCCTCTTTCACATGTCCGTGAAAAACCACGCACGTTTTTCACGGACGTGTCAGAGGTGCGTTTTGCCCTCTGTGAGCAGTGTTTATGGCACACGTGGTTTCTCCCTGTGCTATCCGTGATAACACACGGAGAACGGAAACTTTCTGCTCACCTGTCCCTGGCTTCGCTGTCCGTGGTGCTGATCTTCAGTCTCCAGTCCTGCTGCTGCTGCTTCCGGCTGCAGTGAAGTGAATATTCAATGACCATAATGAGCGGTGGTCGGAAGCAAGTGACAGCAGCGGCAGAGACAGCAGGGCTGGAGAAGGTGAGGAATGTTTATTTTTTTTCTCAGACACGTGTGTTTTCTCCGATGCGTGTCACATGGAACACCTCCGTGTGGTCCGTTTGCGTTCCGTGTGACACCCGTGATGCCGGAGAAAAACGGACATGTTGACGTGTGGAGCACACGGACACACGTATGCTCCACACGTACACACGGTCCATGGCAGAACGCGCACGTGAGCACAGACCCATTGATTTTAATGGGTCTATGTGTGCCCGTGTCTAAGGTACGTGAGGAAATGGACCAAACACATACCGGAGGCATGTACGTGTGAAAGAGGCCTTAGACAGGCAAAAAAAGCATATAATCAGAAGAGCTTTCTACCCAGTTAAAAAATTTGGCATCCAGATTGCGTATGAATTTCAATTCATTAAGAAAAAATAACGTGCAAATCGCAGTATTAAAATCTAATATTTAAAGGGAACCTGTCAGTAGAATCAGCCCTCATAAGTCATCTGTATTGGCAGGTAGATCATAGAAAGCTGAATAAAATGACACCTTGATATCTGTGATCTGATCTGTGATCTGATGTCTTATTCCAGAGAAATCAGCATTTTTATTTTACGTAAGTGAGCTGTTAAGATCTATGGGTTGGACAGAATTCTCCCTGAGATTCTGCCTCCAGTGCGTATTATAAATGAAAGGGGCATTACTAGTGTGAGACATGTAATGACTGACAGTCTGCTACCTTGATTTACAGGTCTCACACTAGTAACTGCCTCTTTTACTTAAAATAAGCTTTGGAGGCAGATTCTCGGAGCTCTTTGTCCGGCCCAGAGTTTTTAACTCCTAATTTACATATTAAGAAAAACAGGAATTTCTCTGGCATAAGACACTGGATTGCAGATATCATGGTAGGATTTTATTTAGCTTCCTATGACCTACATGTCCATATAGATGGCTTAGGAGGGCTGATCCTACTGGCAGCTTCCCTTTAAAAGTTTATTTCTAGCTTAGCAAGGATAGGTGATAACTTCCTGATTCTTGGGGGGTCACACAGCTGTGAACCAAATGAGCTGAGAACAGGGCCTTGAGATGCCCTATTCGGATATAGTATTGGCAGCATGATGTCCGCTGCTCAATTCATCTTAGGGTCTGCCATAGACCGCAAAGTGCTGTACTTGGCCAACTACAATAGTTCCCCTCCAGCTTAGTTATCACCTATGCTGTAAATAGGCGATACCTTGCTAAGATGACAAAAACCCTTTAACATTAGAAGTCCCAGAAATTTCGAGCTCCCCCCTGAAGTCTCAAAAGAGGGTCAAATGACCCTTAGACTATCTTTTTTTATTTAGAACCAAAACAAAATGTTAATTTGAAATTTTTTATTTTGCAGATGAGGAGACTCCTCCTCTACCAAAAAAGAGAGCTAGGTTGGCGACTGAGCCGACAGAGACCGCAAATCCTTTAGGTCTTTCGACCTGTCTCTGGGTTCCAAAGGTAGAAATGTTAAATGACCCCTCTCTGGGACTTCTAGTGTTAAAGCAAATGGGATCAGTTTGCAACCATCTCCTCCAAATTCAGCAGAAACACATATGTTTAGCCAAATGTTTATTCCAATAGAGAGATGGGAAAAAAGACCCTACAACACTGTCAGTGGCTTAAGAATTGGTTATCTTGTCTACCAAATACCCAATCCTTCTGTTTCCCCAGCATCTACTGTCGTGGGACTGTCATAGGCTGGATGACTGATCCCATTGCTATGGTCCTGTTCTGCAGACTCGAGCATCATGTGTATGGTCAGCTGCAGAGACAATGCTTTATACAAACAATATCATATTATTTGGACTTACCACTTTGAGCTCCGGCACAGCTCGGCTTAGTGTCCATTCCTGACTATTTACAAAGGCATCTGCAAGATAAAACAACAACAGCCCGTTAGGAGAGAACACTTTTCACTAAAACACAGATACAAGACTGCGGTATAGACAGTCGCACATACACAATATCCGAGAGAAATAAATAGTATTCAGCTCAGTCGCCTGCACATAAGTCCCTGCAAACAATACAAGAAATGGATGAATAAGGGCACATCGGGAGCCTGAAACGCATAATTGCTGTGTCTGGATTTTAAAAGTTGCTGAATATAGCCTTGGCCGGATTACATCTGCTGGACCAGATTTCTTAACTGTATACAATATCAATGCCCCATTACTACAGAACACAGTTCACAATAATGCAGATACAGGCAGTGTAGACAATCTTGCATATACAACAATACAGCAAAAAAACACGTCACTATAGAAGACATACAACACAGCCGTACAAACACAATATCAATACACCAGACAATCAAAAAAAGCCGTACAGTCATACATACACAACAATTCCCCGTTGGGACAGGAGAACGCAGATCACTGCAGCGTAGATACAAGATAGTGATATACGACAATCAAACACACAACTCCATTTCCAGGAAAGTTAGGATGTTGTTTAAAATGTAAAGAAAACAAGAATGCAATGATTTGGAAATCTGTTATCGCCATATTTTATTCACTACATAGGACACAGTTCAGAAGTTGATTGTTAGACATTAGTCTACTTCATTTGAAAAAATTAACTCAATTGATAGCAGAAAAAGTTCCCAAAAAAAGTTGGGCCCGGGCTGCGTCCTTCAGGGTAGCATCCCCTCTTATTTTTCTTCCAAACAGTCTAAATATTTGGGAAGTGAGGAGACCACTTGCTGGGATTTGGGAGAGAAATATCGTCCCATTGTCTGATATAGGAACAGAGCTGCCCAACAGTCCTGGGATGTCTTTGCCAGATTTTCCAGAATGCGCCAAATATTTTCTATTAGTGAAAGGTTTGGACAGCAGGTGGCCGGTTACCACCTGAACTCTTCTTTTGTAAAGGCATGTTACTGTGATGGATGAAATGTGTGGTTTAGCATGGTCTTGCTGAGATATGCAAGGCCTTCCCTGAAATAGACACTGTCAGGATTGGAGCATTGGCTGTTATAAAGAGTCTATAAAATGCTCAGCATTGATGGTTCCTTTTATGTGTAAGCTGCCCATGACATAGGCACTAATGCCACCTTGTGCCATCAGAGATGCTTTATTGTGGGCTAGGAACAAACTGCATGGTCCCCCTCCTCTTGAGTCTGTGCATGGTTTTCATAAAGAATTTCAGAAAACCAAATGTGGGAGACAAAAGCACAGATAGGGTTTTAGCCAAGCAGAGCAATGGGGTGAGAATAGATCACGGAGACTCATGTGTGGGGGTTGTGAGAGTCACAACCACTGTAATCTGCAGCAACCAAATATATGTAGTCAAAACAGGTCTGAGAAAGGGTTCAACTACACCGCACTGCCGCAAAAGGTAGAATCCAGGTGAACCGCACTGCCGCAAAAGGTCGAATCCAATCGAACCGCACTGCCGCAAAAGGTCGAATCCAGTCGAGCCGCACTGCCGCAAAAGGTCGAATCCAGTCGAACCGCACTGCCGCAAAAGGTCGAATCCAGTCGACCCGCGCTAACACAAAAGGTGGAATCCAGTCGAACCGCGCTACCACAAAAGGTAGAATCCAATCGAACCGCGCTACCGCAAAAAGGTAGAATCCAGTTGAATCTTGTATACAAAAACATCACATTCATCTTATCATGTGATCATTGTCCTGAAGAAGGAGATTTAATCTCCAAAATGCATAAAACCAATAAAATCACTTTTTTATACAAGATTCGACTGGATTCTACCTTTGCGGCAGCGCGGTGTTTAACCCCTACCATCACCTGTTTTGACTATATAAAGAATTTTCAGGCATGGCTCTATCCCTACATTATTTTAGATGTTGCTGTAATCAATTCTAACTTAGTTTTTTGTTATTTTAACTTTTACCTTGATTTCTGTTCTGAATAAAATATGGCAATAAGATAAACAAATTCATTGCATTCCTGTTTCCTTTACGTTTGCACAGTGTGCAAAATTTTGGGTAATTGGTGTTGTTATACAACAATACCCCATTAGGAGAGAACATTGTAGCACAGAAGCAATAAAAGTAGTATAGACAGTTATATCCATACAATATCAGGACGTCATTAGGAGAGGAGAACAGAGCAGTAGTGCAGATACAAGACCGTTGCATATACACAATATCAATGCTCCAATAGAACAGACAAGACAGCCGTACAATCGTACACAAATACCCCATGAGGAGAGAACGCAGTTCGCTGTATCGCCGGTACAAGACAGGGGTACAGACGGTTGTACGTGTACATCAGCAGGAATATTCTTTGCAAAATCAAATTTATAAATGTCCTCCGGCTACATGAAAATTGGGGCAATGGGTGCATTTTATTTCCTCTTCATTCCCTTTCTTCGCTCCACTTTTTCACCCAGGATTATGGTAAAACACAACCGACCCTTAAGTGGTACGAATGAAAATATGCAATAGCTTAGAAGCCGTAGGGAAGACTTTCTCTAATGATGAACATCAAGGTGAATGCTAAGTTATGCAGAATATTAAATAGGAGATGTGAGACCAAAGGATTTATTGATGCACGTTTAACCCTGTAATTCCAGGAAACTCTTCTCATTCTCACGACGGCACTAATAGGGCAGATTAGGGTAGCAGAGCAGCCAATAACCTGATGTGTTGGGATTCTGGCAGAATGATTAGCAGATGACCCACAAGGCAGCTCATGTGTCTGCTCTACAAGACCGATCACCCCTGGCCATAGTGCGGATGACACAAATATCCCCTCACGTCTATTCAATTACACCCACTTGGAAAAAATGAATAAAGCAACATCGGTCAGAACCCAAATCCACATCTGGAGCAGCCATAGACTTCTGTAATACTTCCATCCAGGCCAGGATTCATGTCAGTCTCCTTTCTGGCTTCGATGTAGAAATCCCATTATCCAACTCGGCAACAAACTCTAAACAAAACACTGCTGGAGCGTTCATTACTCTGCAAGCTCTACATCTGTACTGACTACAACACGACAGGAACACGAGGCCTAAATTAGACATGATGAGCAAACAATCCAAATGCAAGGTCAGATTGCTGTGCCTTTGCTTTCAAGGAGCGTATTTCTAAGACGCACAGAAAGTCGTTGACAAGATAGAACGCAAATGGAACTGGCCGTAATGAGAAGTAACGTGCGGATGAGACTGACGTCAGACTAGGGCCATGTACAGCAATGGTGTAATCATGTTGGCTACATTTTGCTAATCTAATCTGATAACGCTCTGCACACTCTTCCCGCTATTCTATTTAGGCCGGGGTCACACAAGCACATTTCAGGCGAGAGAATCGGGATGATTATGGTAATGACACTCCAATCTAAATCTGATCAGAGTGTTGACTTAAGGTGATGTCACACATAGCGACGACGACAACGACGTCGCTGCTAAGTCACCATTTTCTGTGACGTAGGTGATATCCAGCAACAACCCAGCCCCTGCTGTGAGGTCGCTGGTTGTTGCTGAATGTCCCACTTCATTTTTTGGACGTTGCTCTCCCGCTGTGAAGCACACATCGCTGTGTGTGATAGCGAGAGAGCAACAACTGAAGCAAGCAGGGGCCGGCGTCTGGCAGCCTGCGGTAAGCTGTAACCATGGTAAACATCGGGTAACCAAGAAGCCCTTTCCTTGGTTACCCAATATTTACCTTAGTTACTAGCGTCCGCCGCTCTCACGCTGTCAGTGCCGGCTCCCGGCTCCCTGCACACGTAGCCGGAGTACACATCGGGTAATTAACCCGATGTGTACTCTGGCTAGGAGTGCAGGGAGCCAGCACTGGCAGCGTGAGAGCGGCGGACGCTAGTAACTAAGGTAAATATCGGGTAACCAAGAGAAGTGCTTTCCTTGGTAACCCGATATTTACCTTAGTTATGCTTCCACACGTCGCTGCTGGCTAGGGGGCTGGTCACTGGTGAGATCTGCCTGTTTGACAGCTCACCAGCGACCATGTAACAACGCAGCAGCGATCCTGATAAGGTCAGATCGCTGGTCGTGATCGCTGCTGCGTCGTCGCGCTGTGTGTGACACCACCTTTAGTGTTATCTGGTTCTCTTGAATGGAATAATCACATCACAGGTAAGCAGAAGATGAAAAACAACATTTCTCCATCTTCTCCATTCTGTGAGTCTGCTGAAATTAGACAACACTTGGAAGTAATCTGAGAGCAGTCCAATGATTTCCCGCACCCATAGACTTGAGTGCGCACTGTCCAATTTGTGCTGCCACTCGCAGCATGCTGAAATGGCATGAGAAAAAAAACCGCTGATCGGCACTGCCCCATAGTATAGCATTCGGCCAAGTGCTATCCGAAAAAACATGGGCTAACCCTCATCTGAGTTATACAATGGTGTGAGCGAGCGCATAGAGTGCGTGCCCACGATCAGTCTTTGCAGCAATAGTGTTTTAGCTGCATCCAAAACGCTGCGTTGTACAGTACAAGTACAGTGGATGGGATTTCTAGAAATTCTATGCCCACTGTGCGTGCACGGCCTACAGTGAAAACTAATCTGCGGTGCGGCTTCCCAAGCCACAGCATGTCAATTCTTTGCTGCAGAGTTGCAAGCGTCCTCCGAAGGGAGAACACAAGCAAGAGACCACAGCGCCCTGAACCCTGATCATGGGCATCTGCTTTCTCCTGCAGAGGAGACTCGCGACCCTGCAGGTCAGGACCCACCGCGTCATAGGCACGTACCCTTAGTCTGTTCTTACAATATGTACAGAAAATTTAAATTTAGAAGTGCCTAAAGGGTGCTAGATTATCAGACATTATGGAGGACTTTGATGAGTTCTAATAAGAGTAAGGCTAGGTTCACATTTCCGTTGTTTTAAATCCGTCAGGAACGGATCAGTTGTTTTTTAGATGTCAACTGACGCAACGGATGCGTTTTTTCACAGGATTCCTTTCACAGGAAATCTGTGAAAAAACTGATCCGTCGCGTCCGTTACATCCGCTGTGCGTCTGTTTTTTGACGGATCAGTCATGATCAGTTTGTGTTTGGGACAGCCCAGTGGGTGTGCGAAACATGCTGGGCATGCTCAGTAGAGCATGACGGAATCCAGCGCTGGATTCCGTTGTAAGACTGATTACGACGGAATCCAGCACCATAGACATCCATTACAAGCTTGACGGATGGCGACGGATTCCTGCACGGCGCTTTAATTTTGACGGCCTGAAAAACGTTACAATCAATCAAAAAATGACTGACCGCGACGCAGTGGATGCAACGCAAGGTCATCCATCAGTCGCAATCCGCCACTAATACAAGTCTGAGACACAACGGAATCCGCTAAACGGATGCTGTTGTTTACCATAGCCGCGGATTGTGACTGATACATTTTAACGGAAATATGAACCTAGCCTAATCAGTTTTGCTCTGTCTGTTCAGGATTGTGGCATTGGTCTTATAAAATTAGGGACAGCCCTGCTGCCATAGCTGGATCTGCCCATACAAATCCCCATTTATATAGACCCTGATAGTGCATGTGGACCGGAAACTATTTTGTAAGACATCACCATTAAGATCATTGTGCAGTTTTGTGTTGGAACAAATTATTCTGAATTATGAAGGTTTTCTAGATTATCAGATGGATTTCCCCATCATAGGATTCCTATTTCTTCCATTAGGAACAAATATTCCTATTGCAATCAGAGTAAAATATTTCTGCATGTAAGTACGGTAGCTAACCGAGATCATCTTCCAGGTAACGATGACAATGTGACAATGTTATGTCCTTGTGAGTTAATGGAAAACTGCACAGATTGTTCAAAAGTCGAGAACAAACTGGAGGAATTGGCGCAGGTGTCAGAAAAGCTTCATAGGAAACAAAGTATCAGCCTTGTAGCCTTGTGTCATTCAACCAGTTTGGTGTTCTGTTTGATCACCGGCATTACTACATTTACTGGTGGCAGCGAGAGAAGGGAATATTTTTATCCGATGTTCAAACAGCAGGGTGGGGAGGGGTTTCCACAAATTCAGTTGTCTTCTGTAGATCACTAAGCTTCCCTCCCTCCTCCGGGTCAGGCAGCTCTGAATCTTGTTCTGCAGACTCTGCCCCAGACACGGCTGTGATATGATCTCCCTGGAGCGCTCGCCGAGCATCCCCAAGAAGAACGTGCTCATACAGTAAGAAAAAGCATTGAGTCAGATACAGCCCTAACATATGCATGCGGAGGGGGGTCCACAAGAGACGATGAGCCAACTGTGCCAGGAAGAAGGGGCGAACACGGGGATCGCACCAAAACAAAGACTGGATGAAGCCCCTCCTCATCACCAAACACAAATTACAAAAAACATTTCTCCCAACAGACAAAAGAGTATTGTTCATACAGATCTGGCACTCCTGACACACACACACGAATATCTGGAACATGCTACATGGCATTAGGAAGGGTTAAAGCCAGACAATTCATTCAGATCATGGAAAAGGCACAATAATCCGAAGGAAGATGAAGAAACAACACTGCCTTTGATCCAGACTCCTTTATAGATCAGCACTGAACAGACTAAGTATAGACTAATTATAAGACATCAATCAGGTATCCGCACTTGTCCTCAGATTTCCTAAGCTTCACCAGGGATAGATATCGGAAAGCTCTTCCTCCAGACTCAAACGCGTCGAGAGGGAAAGACCGACCGACAGTCTCTCCTCACAGAGAAGAGGAAACAAAAAAATTGGGCAAGCTGAAATACAACATGTCTGATCCTTCTTTCCCAGATGTATGACATTGTGGGAATAGAGGACTGATTCTTGTTAAAGGGAACCTGTCACCACTTTTTTGGCCTATAAGCTGCAGCCACCACCAACGAGCTCTTATATACAGTAATCTAACATGCTGTATATAAGAGCCTAGGCCCAGGGGTATAACATAAAAAGCACTTTATAATACTTACCTAACGGTCACGCGGTGGGCCTTATGGGCGTCTCTGTTGTCCGGTGCCAGCGCCGCCTCTTTTGGCCATCTTTGTGCTCCTTCTTCTCTAGCTGCGGTGCATGATGGGTCCGATGTCATCCACACTCGCCGGCATTCAGGTCCTGAGCAGGGCAGATCAAAGTATTATAGTGCGCATGCTGAGGACCGGCGAGTGGGTATGACATAGCCGCATCATGCACACAGGCTTCAGAAAGAGGACGAAGATGGCCGAAAGAGGAGGCGCCAGCATCGGAGAACAGAGACCCGAATAAGGTCCACAGTGTGACTATTAGGCAAGTATTATAAAGTGTATTTTATGTTATACCCCCAGCCTGGGCTCTTTTATACAGTTAGAATGCTGTATATAAGAGCCTGGTGGTGGTGGCCGCAGCTTATAGGCCAAAAAAGTGGTGACAGGTTCCCTTTAAGTCCATGTGCACAAGTCCAGTATTTAACATTTTCCGGCAGCAAAATTTAGTAATAGCAGGAAAAAGCCTGACTAAAATACACGTTTCATATGTTTTGCGTGCATTTTGACATGCGTTTTTTTCAAACCTAAAAAGGAAAAAACCTAACATGATGTGCACAAGATTTCAGAAATCTCATTCACTTTGCTGGTACTGTATCACACTGCTCTTTTTATGGGGCACAAACAAGCATGGAGGAGGAAAAAAGCGACAAAAACACAAAGCGTGAACCAGTGCTTTGTCAGTTTGTAGTCTCTGGAGTCAGGCCTTCCAGAGTGCAGGTCTCCACCTGCGTCCTTAGGTCAGGGAAGAAGAAAACCCCATTTGTCTTGACAGGTGGGATAAGTTACTAATGTAGAATATGTGCTCAAATTGTGCGTAGCATACCAAGGGCCGCTGTCAGGGCATGACAACCATGACTGGTGTATGGGGCCCGGTGAAAAGGGGGGGCCGGGCCCAAGGTAATTAATTAGCTTTATGAAGCCCCGGGCAGGGCCCCCCTCTTCACTGGACCCCAGTCACATCCGCAGCAGTGGGGCCTGGCAGTGTCGCTTCAGCCACTGCACAATGACTAAGGTACATGTGAAGCCCTTCTACGGCATCGCATTCAAATTAGTCATGTGATGGGAGGCAAGATCAGTGGAGTAGAGCGCCGGCGCGTCATCCTGCGGCCCAGGGTGATTAGGTCATCACTCTGCGACCTCATCACACTGCTGCGGGCAACACAGAAGTAGCGAGGACATGGCATCTGGCGGGGAAAGGTAAGCGCTCCATGAGCATCACAACTCAGCAAAGAATGGCAAAGACTAAGCTTCTGTTTATCTCTTATGATTTACTCCGAACTATCACTACTATCCTCCTCCCGAGTCAGAGTGCAGAGAGCCTTGTAGTAATATACTGTGTCCATACATTCAATCTATGATCACACTCCCTTTACAATTAGCTAATTGGTGCAGAAATACTGCAAAAAATCTGCCGCATCAAATAATCATCATGAGGACTTTGCCTCCGGAGTCATTCAGATGTCATTTTTCTTGCATGTGAAAACTCGACCCTTTTGTCAGTTTTTTAGTATCAGTGTTTCATTAGTAATTTTTTACGAATACAAAAAACAAAACTAATTGTAAAGCTTCTCGTATTTATTGCAATGTTAATCACAGAAGACACAGTAAAGGAATCCAAGTTTTGTGTCTGATCTTCAAGGACCCAAATCTTTTTATTTATTTATTCTTATATATAGCGCTAACATATTCCGCAGCGCTTTACATACACCAGGAACTCTGTCCCCATTGGGGCTCACAATCTAAATTCCCTATCTGCATGTCTTTGGAGTGTGGGAGGAAACCGGAGAACCCGGAGGAAACCCACGCAAACACGGGGAGAACATACAAACTCCTTGCAGATGATGTCCTTGGTGGGATTTGAACCCAGTACCCCAGCGCTGCAAGACTGCCGTGCTAACCACTGAGCCACCGTGCCTCGTATGGGACTCGTATGGGAATTTGGATCAAACAGATCAAAAATGGACAGGTCAGTCCGATAAAATCACAGGCATGTGAACATCCCCATAATAGGTATGTGTCCGATCCATAAAAAACAGCTATAGAAAACATATGTGACTCATAGATGTCTGAAGGAGGCGTTAGGAAACATTAAAAAAAGGGGAAAAAAGTGGCCAAAAGCTTTGCAATGGCAATAAGTGCTATGAATTGTGTGCAATGTAAAAGAAGAGCAAAAATTATAACAAATCTCACAGGATTAGTTATAACCAGGGCTGTGGAGTCGGAGTCGGAGTCGTGGAGTCGGAGTCGGAGTCGTGGAGTCGGAGTCGGAGCTCATTTTGGTGGAGTCGGAGTCGGAGTCGGTATAAAATGCACCGACTCCGACTCTTAAAATATATAATAAATTGGGGACAGGAGTGCAATGCAGAATGTGCTGAATATTTTACTAAATAATAACATTTAGTATAATGCTTATATTTAAGTGAAAAAATTATTGTAGTACAATGTGAACATCAGACATTTAATTGTTTTTATGATACAATAATCAAGATATTTGGATAGAACATAAAATATTTATTGGAATACAACTTTAGAACACAAAAAACTAATAAATTGTAAATATGTAATATATATATATATATATATACACACAGTGTATATACACACACAAGATATATATGTAATCTACTGTATATTACATAGTGTATTACATATTTACAATTTATTACAGTTTTTTGTGTTCTAAAGTTGTATTCCAATAAATATATTTTATGTTCTATCCAAATATCTTGATTATCGTATCATAAAAATTATTAAATGTCTGATGTTCACATACACATATTCATGTACTACAATAAATTTTTCACCTAACTAAGCAATATATGTAGGAGTCGGAGTCGGAGCCGGAGTCGGAGTTGGTGCAAGAGAATTTGAGGAGTCGGAGTCGGAGTCGAAGGTTTGGCTTACCGACTCCACAGCCCTGGTTATAACACAGGCGTCCTCGTCTATTTGTACTGCAAATAGCAGATAAGAGCAAGGCCAGCCCGAAGCTGCAGCCCTGGGGTGGATCGTGGCAAAGGACAATCTTAGGCCGCACATACTGGCGGATTCTGGGAAAACGCCAAACATTCAGCCTCATGTTACAGATGGACGGTGACAGTGCAGCGTGACTTACTGGTAGGAAAACATCTGGAGCCCTCGGTCACACGTGGACAATAAATGGGGAGAGTCAGGATGGGAAAAGGAGAACACAATTTGGCCAGAAGAACCCTCACTAGAGGGGACACAGGAAACCGGGATCACATATGTGCTGCTCCCAATAAAACAAGGACAAAGTTTCCATTGCTGCTGGTAAATGGTTTATGTTGTTGATACAGATTCCCAATGTGGATACTGTGACAGTAAACTGCTTGTAACATGAAAGCCATCGCCGACAAATGGAAGAAAAAACGACACCGTCTGTTACCACTTACCACCGAGAGGTCTGCCACACCAACAGCGGCAGCAGCCTGCATCACATGTGCGAAGAGGATCTGACAGTGATACGCTAAAATAGGGAGATGTTAATCAGTTATGATGGAGCGTTACAGTTAAAATAATGAAACTTTACAAAAGCGAAACCGCACACTGCTATTCAAGAGAATGGATTTAGCTGTATTACCAGGAATAACCGATAAGTATGTGCCTGGCAAACAGAATGGGAAAGTGGCATCTCCCACACCAATGTGGCTTTTTTCGTATCCCAATCTGATATTGATGGCCCGTCCTATATCGTAGTCCAACAAAAAAAACAAAAGAAAAACATAAATCGGAGAGCAGCATGATGTAAGGGCAGAGACCCTGATTCCAGCGGTGTCACTTAGTCTACTGGGAGCAGCAGTTATGATACAATGGTCTCTACTGCAGATCTACCACAGCTCAGTTGTTAACCTGTGTGTAACGCTGTCCACACCACTGATTGGCAGCTTTCTGTGTACATTGTATAGTGAGAGAAAGCTGCAGTCAAGAGGGCGGGGTAGGACCAGGAGGCATTGAGCCAATTGTCCTGCAGTGATAATCTCCTGCTGTATAGAATATATACTGGGAGAAAGCTGCTAATCAGTGGTGGGGGCAAGGTTGGACCTGGAAGCAAGAGGCCAATTGTCCTGTAGTGAATGTCCTGCTGTATACAATGTATAGTGGGAGAAACCTGCTAATCAGTAGTGGGGGCAGGGCTGGACCAGGCGGCACTAGGCAAATTGCCCTATAGTGATAATCTCCTGCTGTATACAATGTATAGTGGGAGAAAGACACTAATCAGTGGTGGGGTGGGGTTGGGCCAGGAGGCAAGTTGTTCTTAAGTGATAATCTTCTGCTGATGAAACACTTATTGTATTTAAACAGCAAAACACAGCACAGTAAGTGACATCACTGTAATCAGGGTCTCTTACCCTACTTCATGCAGCTCTCAAATTACAAAGAAAAATACTCCTTAATATTAATTGTAAACAGGGGTGGGATTCAAATTTTTAACAACAGGTTCTCGGTAAACCCCACCTATTTGAAAACCACACCCATTCTGTAACCACACCCATTGTTAGCCACACCCATTTTCACGCAGTTTCCTCAACCAAAAAATACAAGTAATTTAAAGTAGACAACAGAGAACAGTAGAGAAGGGTTTCAATACCGCGCCAATGATCGACAATCCGGGAGTGTCAGATTAATGTTTCTTTATTCCATGCACAGGTCAGGTCAACGCGTTTCAAGAGGCTCCGCTCTCTTCATCAGGACAGGCTGGCTAAAAACATCAACATTTGATGTTTTTAGCCAGCTTGTCCTGATGAAGAGAGCGGAGCCTCTTGAAACGCGTTGACCTGACCTGTGCATGAAATAAAGAAACATTAATCTGACACTCCCGGATTGTCGATCATTGGCGCGGTATTGAAACCCTTCTCTACTGTTCTCTGTTGTCTGCCATTTTGGGGACCGCTGCCGTGATTGGAGCTACATGCTTGCATAGGAGTTGTGACTTTCACAACCATCTTTGGTGAGTAGGATTGCTCATTTCAGACCCCTATATACCGGGGTAAGACCCTATTGCGCTTCTCTTTCCACAGATTTTTCTTATCGAAGTAATTTAAAGTAGAGTCTCCTTCCCCTCCTATACCTTCACTCTCCTGTCCAGCACCAGTTGCTCCAGTCATATTGTATTAAATGTTTTTTCTACAGTTTTTAAAAATTATTACTAAAGGAGCCCTGCTAAAATTGGAATGGGCGACCTTCCCCCTATAGATCTCATCCCATGTGCTCCTTTTCCCATATAGCTCCCATCTTATGTGGCCCCTCTCCCCATATAGCTCCCATCTTATGTGGCCCCTCTCCCCATATAGCGCTCCCACCTTATGTGGCCCCTCTCCCCATATGGCTCCCATCTTATGTGGCCTCTCCCCATATAGCTCCTATATTATGTGGCCGCTCTCCCCATATAGCCGCATATAGTTCCCATCTTATGTGGCCCCTCTCCCCATATGGCTCCCATCTTATGTGGCCTCTCCCCATATAGCCACATTTAGCTGCCATCTTATGCGGGTCGTCTCCCTGCATCTTCGGTTCACTGAGCGCTTACCTGCTGCAAGCACCGGCAGCTTCTCCTCTGTCCTCCGTGGCTCGGCTCTGCACTGCTGACAGACGTCAGGAGGAGGAGCTACCTCCCCACGCTGCTGTGACCTCTGTAGCGTCAGTGCGTCGCTGCACGCAGTGTCAGGGAGCAGACAGGCTCCACTGTACCCGGAAGTGCGGCGCTGAGGTATGGGGATTCATTTGTGTCAGTGTCTTAAAGGGAACCTGTCAGCAGAAATTTCCCCTAAAACCTAACAGATTCCCCCTCTGCAGCTCCTGGGCTGCATTCTAGAAAGGTCCCTGTTATTATTGGGCCCCCTTTCTGACCAAAAAAAAGAGTTTATAAAGAGGTACCTTTTTGGCTTCGGATTCTATAAATGTGACACGGGGGCGGGCAGCCTGATGGCAGTTATTCTGCCCCCTGGTCCTGTATGCCGCACCCATCGCTGATTTCCATACTTTTGGACGCCGCCCACTGCTCCAGCCATCCCCGCGCATGCCCACTGCCAGTCTCACGGGACTGAGCAGTGTGACCGCTGGTGACGTGTGCGCAGGCAAGTGATTATGGGCGGGACTGTGACTGTTATCAGCAAGTACCCGCCCATAATCTCGTGAGCGCGCAAACCTCACCAGCGGTCAGACACACTGTGCTCAGTGTAGATGCTAGACTGTATGGGCTGCTTCCAGGGATGACGTCCCTTTGTCACGTGATAGTATTTTGAACACGCCCCTATCACATGACAAAGGGACGTCATCCCTGGAAGCAACCCATACAGTCTAGCATCTACACTGAGCACAGTGTGTCTGACCGCTGGTGAGGTTTGCGCGCTCACGAGATTATGGGCGGGTACTTGCTGATAACAGTCACAGTCCCGCCCATAATCACTTGCCTGCGCACACGTCACCAGCGGTCACACTGCTCAGTCCCGTGAGACTGGCAGTGGGCATGCGCGGGGATGGCTGGAGCAGTGGGCGGCGTCCAAAAGTATGGAAATCAGCGATGGGTGCGGCATACAGGACCAGGGGGCAGAATAACGGCCATCAGGCTGCCCGCCCCCGTGTCACATTTATAGAATCCGAAGCCAAAAAGGTACCTCTTTATAAACTCTTTTTTTTGGTCAGAAAGGGGGCACAATAATAACAGGGACCTTTCTAGAATGCAGCCCAGGAGCTGCAGAGGGGGAATCTGTGAGGTTTTAGGGGAAATTTCTGCTGACAGGTTCCCTTTAAAGAGACACTAACACAAATGAATACAGGGAACCGGGTCACTGCAGCTGTTTCTTGCCGGTTCTGGGAACCGGCTGCTATTTTAACAACCGGTTCTCAAGAACCGGACAGAACTGGCTGAATCCCACCCGATTGTAAACCAAGCTTTATTTAAGATTATTCTACTTTTAGCAAATTAAATTAATCAATTTCATAATCCAATGTTTTATCATACATACTGTAACAATTCTTTATGTTGTATTATCTTTGTTTTTTACTATTAGTGGATACAGGTCTGTGGTGGTCATGGGCTGATTAGTCCAGGACTATGGGCCCTCTGCTGTGAGGATGGGGCAGATAATGACCCATTCTTCCTAATCTGCCTCTGACAAGTCCACGCACATTGTGTTGTCAAATGCCCGAGATCTCTGGCTACATCTGCATTATGTCATCCATTTTTAAAAGAAGCTATGGCGCTCCGCCAGACTTTGGTTGTATTTTGCCAATGTATTCGTTGTCCTGAAGGGAAGGAAAAAAAATTGCTCTGCGAAGAAAGTCATTTCTTCCATAAGTCTGAAGGAATCTATAATGGGAAAGGTGAATCCTAGAATATCTGGGCCCCTTGTCCCATTCCATGCAGTTTGCGGTAGGTAGCATGATGCAACTTCATGATGTGATTTTCTATAACATTTCCTTTCAAGATGTGCTCAAGGTAACAAATGCTTAACCTACTTTAGTTGCAGAATAAATCTTTGGAACCCACGCAATTTTGTTTTTTTTACGCTACTTCAAATGTATTGCGATATAAGAAGCAGCCACGTCCCCTCCGGGTAATAGATTACCGACAAATAAGAATGCTGTTCAGCTTGCTGTATAGCCCTAACCTTGCTCGTTACAAGACGGCCCGCGCTCCTTTTGTTTAGATTGCTAATTAATTGTTACCCTGTGACGTCTGCATCTGAGCCTTCACAGCCATACAATGTGAAGAACATGCACACATTATAAAAGGTTTCTACTTCCAACACAACATACACCATGTAATAGGACAAGCCACGTTCTTAAAATCTGTAAGGAAAGAACATCTGTAAAGTAATAAAGGTCCAGTCACACTAAGCAACTTACCAGCGATCCCAACAACGATAGGGATCGCTGGTAAGTTGCTAGGAGGTTGCTGGTGAGATGTCACACTGCGACGCTCCAGCGATCCCACCAGCAACCTGACCTGGCAGGGATCGCTGGAGCGTGGCTACATGAGTTGCTGGTGAGCTCACCAGCAACCAGTGACCAGCCCCCAGCGCAGCGTGGAAGATGCTGCGCTTGGTAACTAAGGTAAATATCGGGAAACCAACCCGATATTTACCTTGGTTACCAGCTCACGCAGCTACACGTGCAGAGAGCAGGGAGCAGCGCACACTGAGCGCTGGCTCCCTGCTCTCCTAGCTACAGCACACATCGGGTTAATTAACCCGATGTGTCCTGCAGCTACATGTGCACAGAGCAGGAGCCGGCACTGACAGTGAGAGCGGCGGAGGCTGGTAACAAAGGTAAATATCGGGTAACCAAGGACAGGGCTTCTTGGTTACCCGATGTTTACATTGGTTACCAGCCTCTGCAGAAGCCGGCTCCTGCTGCCTGCACATTTAGTTGTTGCTGTCTCGCTGTCACACACAGCGATCTGTGCTTCACAGCGGGACAGCAACAACTAAAAAATGGCCCAGGACATTCAGCAACAACCAACGACCTCACAGCAGGGGCCAGGTTGTTGCTGGATGTCACACACAGCAACATCGCTAGCAACGTCACAAAAGTTGTTCGTTAGCAGCGATGTTGCTAGCGATGTTGCTTAGTGTGACGGGGCTTTAAGAGTCTAAAGCCATCTAGAAAAGGTCATAAGCACCAAGCCCTGAAAGGTGTATATGATGAGAAAATCATGGCTGTTTCTCTGTAACCGGATAACCGCACACGGATACTTGGGTTGACTAGTACTGCTCAGTCCCATTAAGATGAATGGGTTTCAGATGCAATACCTCACACACCTTGTGGACAGGTGTGGCACTGTTTTTGGAAGAAAGCAGCCATGTACACTGAACAAAAAACATAAAAAGCAACACTTTTGTATTTGCTCCCATGTTTTTATGATCTGAACTCAAAGATCTAATCCTTTTTCTCTGTGCATAAAAGCATTTCATCTCTCATATATCGTTCACAAATTTGTCTAAATCTGTGTTAGTGATCACTTCTCCATCCACCTCACAGGTGTGACATATCAAGATGCTCATTGGACAGCATGAGGATTGCACAGGTGTGCCTTAGTTTTATATTTCTGTTTAGCGTATTTGTCATTTTCTACCAACCCTTTAAAAGGGAATCAGTCACCAAATTATTGTTACCCCATCTGAGAGGAGCATAATGTAGCGACAGAGACCCTGATTCCACTAATCTACTTACTGGGCTGCTTACTGACATTTTGATACAATCCCTGTTTTATCTGCTGCAGATCTACCAGTTTTGAATGCTGAACTCTGTATAACCCCCACCCCCACCACTAGCGGTTTTCTGCCTATGCATAGCCTACACAGAATACTGCCAGTCTGTGGTGGAGGCAGGTTATACTGGGCTCATAGATATGCTTGATTTCCTGGCAGCAGGCTTATTTGTACTCTAATGATAATCTCCTGCTGATAAAACTGTGATATCATCAAAACTAAACCAAGCAGCCCCCTAAGTGACATCACTGGACTCCAGAAAATCAAGGCAAAGAAACGTCTCCTGCCTGGGAGTGGGGACGCAAGTCCATCCAAGAGATCCTCTTGGCATAACAAATCTAGAAAAATGGACAGCATCCTGGGGGTATTCTCTATATTTTTTAATCCATATATAGCAGATGACAGATGCAAGGTTTCGCCATATAATAGGGCTTTGTCACTGGACTCCACGTCTCTGCCCCAACATTATGTTATTCTTAGATTAGGTGGCAAAAACTTGGTGACTCATTCCCTTTAAAATACATGCTCTAATTGTATATACCTGTCCATATATCTATGAAGATGATCAAGTCAAAAAAGGTTTTTTTTCGTGTATCATATTGAGGAACACAGTTTTCCTGCCTTCTGTTCGCTCGTGAGGCAGTGCACTCCTCAAGCTTGTCAGTTCACACCAGCGGCATGTCCTGGCCTGATCTGTACAGTCTCCAATGCCACTCCTTTGGCTCTGCAGTATATGAGGAGCACGAGGGAACTGAAGCTAGCCTGATTGTGCGCCCAAGTCAGCTTTAGATCAGCACTTACAAGCTCTATTAAAAAGCTCTTGTAAGTACTGTTCATGAACAGTACAACATTTGAAAACCCACAGTTCTGGAGAACGGAATGGATTTTTAAGAACAAATGAATTGCAAAGTTCATTGTTTTTACAAGAGCCAGGTTTAGTGATGCTGAGACAACTTTTAATTTCTCCGGTTTGCGTTGAACACGTATCAAAAGTGAGATTAGAGAATATGTTTACAGGATCCAGGTCAGGTCAGGCCATTGGAAGGGATCTCTGAAAATTGCCTCCTATCCACCGCCGATCGTGCGTTAGTGTCGCAACGATGAGGTCGGGTCTGTTATCAAAAGTTAAGCCAGGATACTGGCAGACAGGAGGCGATTCACAAGGTTCCTGTCCAGCTGTCAAGGAATACTTAAAGGGAACCTGTCAGGTCAAAAAAAGTGTTCTGACCTACAAGCAGCAGCATCTGTGAGCCATTAACCCCTTCCTACCCATCCCTGTGTTGTTATATTGTGCAATAGGAAAGTAATAAAATAATTTTTATTACTTCCATATTCCCTATGTAAATAGCATACGTCTCTAGCCCCATGGGCGTTGCATCACCCTGTGGGCGTTTGCATGCTTTCCATGGTATTATGCACCTGTGGGCGTGATACCATGGATTTACATGAGCGACGTCACGTCAGTTCCTTCAGAATCTCGCGTGCGCGCACTTACCATTCTCGCCACCTTCTCATCCTGGTGCTTACTTCTTGGCTTCTGACGCGCACTGCACATCACCAGATCTGCAGGTGTCTTCTGAGCATGCGCAGCTCACGTCAGAAGCTGACACGCAAACACCAGGTTGAGGTGGCGGCGAGAATGGTAAGCGCGCGCACGCGAGATTCTGAAGTAGTGACGGTCACATCGCTGATGTAAATCCATGGTATCACGCCCACAGGGGCATGATACCATGGTAAACATGTAGACGCCCACAGGGCAATGAGATGCCCATGGGGCTAGAGACCTATGCCATTTACATAGGACATATGAAAGTAATAAAACGTTATTTTATTACTTTCATATTACACAATATAACACAGGGCTGGGTAGGAAGGGGTTAATAGCTCACACAGGCTCCTGCTTGTAGGTCAGAACGCTTTTTTGACCTGACAGGTTCCCTTTAACCTGGCACCTGAACCACGGTCCTGCAAATCAATTTGCTCATCTTTAAAACAACTTTTTTTTGAAATATTTGAACAGAAATATCCCTTTAGGGTGAAAAACCCACATAGTAATATTCCATTTACATTCCATAGTGTTGTAAAAAGGCAGAGAAGTCAGATGTGGATCCCTATTAATCATGTCATAAAGATTCAAAGATACCTGGAACACGTGTAATATATTGCATGTCTCCAGACATAGAGGCAATAGCAAAGATCGAGCAATAATAGTCAGGATCCATTGGATATTTTTGTGCCTTTACACTAGAAAGTTATTAACATTTGTCTGTTGATTATAATGTATGTGCATACAGCTCATCTCTGGCTGCACAGTATAGTAGATACAAATGTCAATCATCTGATATTTCTATGTGAATTTGTAGATGGCAATGCACATATGCAATGATTGTAATGATAGACCATAGAGACTAAAGACAAGAGACTGTATTCAGTAACAGCCGCTGAACATACTGTCCATAGGAATAACATTTCAGTGAACCTATACATACGTGACCATGTGATAAAACAGAGGAGGAAATACTGGGCACTATCCACATTCAGCAGTTAATGGTCTGCATTCTGAAGTCATATACACCGAATCTGTCCATTAAGTACTGGCCCATGAGAGGAAACAAAACGTGGTGCTCTTTTCACAAGAAAAACACTTGTAGAACATAGAAAAGTAGAATGGAAAGGCACTCAGCGAGTTTATAGTGTTCAAAAATCCTTTATTCCATCATTATATAAAACAGTGTAGGCAATGGGGGAGGGGGTGCACGAGGTACGTTGGACGATGGCCGTTTCGCGTCTCTATACGACCAAAAGTCGTATAGAGACGCGAAATGGTCGTTGCCGACGAGCCTCAATACGTGACCATGCACAGTGAAAGATGCAGCCAAGAAGACAAAACAAACCAGTCCCTTTAAGAACATTAATTTGATGGAGTAAAAATGTAAAAAAAATTATATTTGTATGAAAGAATATGATTGATAACAGACAATCAGACAATATTGGCCAGTTCAGCAGACATGGCTCTGGGCAGACTCGGTGGATGAGGGCACCATAAGTACACGGCTCCACAATATCTGCTCCTAAGCTTTACATTACGTCATTCCTACGTGACTGAGCTCGTACTTTTCATTAAAAGGTGAATAATTAAAGAATGTATCTTACTGGATCAACAGCGAAATATCATCAATTATGTTTATAGCAATTTATGAATGACCCCCTCCCTAAGTGAAGCAAAGGTCCACAAGGTGACTGACATGTTACCCCTGCACAAGTGAGGCCCCCTAAATCAGACATTTGGAAATGAAAGGGTTATTGTTCGTGTGCAGACAGGCGGGCAGTCCTGGCAGGGAGGGTCTGTGGATCAGCCCCCAGTGACCTGTCTGACAGGAGGGGCAATAATCCAGAGCTGTCATTTACAAACTCCCAGCTCCCATGTGTTGCCCAGACAAAAGCCAGAAGCAGAAAACATTACAATGGAAACACATTTAGTGTGTGTTCCTATAAAGCTCCTCTGCACCTCCCCCACCTCGTCCTCCTCTTGGGTATATACTGTTATAAGCTAGATCTGACAGTACTTGCAGCTGCAGCGTCCAACCTGGGGCCACTCATTAATGAAGCCTCCCGCACATCCCCCGGGGGCAGGTTCTGTCACTGCCCCCCCCCCCCCACGTGCGCAGATCCCCATGACATCAGCTGATCTCCATGACATCAAATCAAGAGATTACAGAATCCCTCACAGGAAGGGTCTGCTAACAACAAAGGTGCTACACAAAAGAGGAGGAAACCAGGGGCAAACTATGCCAGACACAAATAAGACAAAATACAGAAATATGAGCGTATACGGCTCCACGTTCTGCCTTCAGCATTTACCTGCAGCCGTTTCCACTTGGGCCTCAATCAGACATGAATCACTTATTTGAAAAACGGAGAAAAGCGTGGACAGAAAGCGTCCTACATTAAAATATAACTTAGTAAAAACTAAAACATGCAAAAAAAATTAAAAAAAATACAAAAAAAAACACAAGTATAGCAAAGACAACAAAAATAATGCTAAAAGTGCAGGTACAGTTTATGTGCCATCACAATCAATAATCAATAGTACAAAAATACATTGTAATACTATGTATATCCCCGAAGAAATCCATAAGAATGTGTTCCCAACAGTAATATCGGCTAATATGCCAGTGACGTATAGGGTCAATTGAGACTGATTGGATAGAAGGCCAGAAAGAACATCCCTTGCATCTAGATAAACCTAAAAGAATATTGTGCCATAATCACTGAACCTGATAGTCCAGCATAGTGTCTGCCTGAAAGGGTCTAAACACAAGGGTGTTAGCCAGAGATATTAATGTCATTATCTGTGCGGGGCAAGATGAGAATGGTGCATGGTGTCCCTATTGGAAGCCAAACCCCGACGCGCGTTTCACATGTTTAATTGCTCACATTTGTTGGCAGCCGTTTAGACATTAAATTGTATCAACCACCAGTATTTTCCCATATAAATTAAAGCCAGTGCTATACTGGTGCTATTATGCTGATTCTAAACATACCTTTACTAGTGAGATCGGATGTATAGTTCTGAAATATGGCAAGTAAAGTTTGTGAAAAGCACCGGTACTTGATTGATACCACTACAGAATATCTATTAGGTGGGTTGGATTTTGCTAGTTATTCACACCCATGTCTGCCTGCCTGTCCTTCCTCCCCATGTAATAACAGACAGTGGAGGAAGGACAGGCAGGCAAACAGGGGCGGGAATAATTAGCAAAACCCAACCTATCAGATATTCCGCTGCACCTCTCATCAAGTAACAGTCTATTTCACAAACTTTACTTGACTGTATTTCAGAAATTATACATCTGTGTATAGAATCAGTATGATAGCGCCAGTATAGCACTGGCTTTAGTTTATATATGAAAATCCTGGTGTTTGGTCCTCTTTAATGGCTGTGTGTTCTGTTATTTAGAGAGGACACCGAATTTACACTGACTATTTTATATTGTATCAAAGTGTCATAACTTTAGTGTTGTCAGAATGGAAAGATATAACATATTTCCAAATATGTGAAGGGTGTACTCACTTTTATAATTTACTGTGGGGGGTTTTTCCCAGACAGTAGTCCAAAATAGAATCAAGAGTGTCACGTACGTTTTTATTCCATGTCACGAATCAAACTTACGCAGACAAGTGTATAGACCCATGAAAATCACGGACGGGACACTGAGGGCATCAGTGTGCAGAAAATGTGCTGTCAGTGATTGATATTGCAGTGGAATGGTTTTTAATTCATTTATTCATAAGTGAAAATCACTGACAACACTAATTTTAAAAACTGAATCACTGACCAATCACTGATGAAAATCATTGAACCACACTAGTGATAAATCATGGATGTCTGAATAAAGCCTTAAAATGTATCAAGACGAGTTTAGCAAAAATACAAACATACACTATATATATATATATATATATATATATATATACACACAGTTAGGTCTAGAAATCTTTGGAGAGTGACACAATTTTCGCGAGTTGGGCTCTGCATGCCACCACATTGGATTTGAAATGAAACCTCTACAACAGAATTCAAGTGCAGATTGTAACGTTTAATTTGAAGGTTTGAACAAAAATATCTGATAGAAATTGTAGGAATTGTACACATTTCTTTACAAACACTCCACATTTTAGGAGGTCAAAAGTAATTGGACAAATAAACCAAACCCAAACAACATATTTTTATTTTCAATATTTTGTTGCGAATCCTTTGGAGGCAATCACTGCCTTAAGTCTGGAACCCATGGACATCACCAAACGCTGGGTTTCCTCCTTCTTAATGCTTTGCCAGGCCTTTACAGCCGCAGCCTTCAGGTCTTGCTTGTTTGTGGGTCTTTCCGTCTTAAGTCTGGATTTGAGCAAGTGAAATGCATGCTCAATTGGGTCAAGATCTGGTGATTGACTTGGCCATTGCAGAATGTTCCACTTTTTTGCACTCATGAACTCCTGGGTAGCTTTGGCTGTATGCTTGGGGTCATTGTCCATCTGTACTATAAAGCGCCGTCCGATCAACTTTGCGGCATTTGGCTGAATCTGGGCTGAAAGTATATCCCGGTACACTTCAGAATTCATCCGGCTACTCTTGTCTGCTGTTATGTCATCAATAAACACAAGTGACCCAGTGCCATTGAAAGCCATGCATGCCCATGCCATCACGTTGCCTCCACCATGTTTTACAGAGGATGTAGTGTGCCTTGGATCATGTGCCGTTCCCTTTCTTCTCCAAACTTTTTTCTTCCCATCATTCTGGTACAGGTTGATCTTTGCCTCATCTGTCCATAGAATACTTTTCCAGAACTGAGCTGGCTTCATGAGGTGTTTTTCAGCAAATTTAACTCTGGCCTATTTTTGGAATTGATGAATGGTTTGCATCTAGATGTGAACCCTTTGTATTTACTTTCATGGAGTCTTCTCTTTACTGTTGACTTAGAGACAGATACACCTACTTCACTGAGAGTGTTCTGGACTTCAGTTGATGTTGTGAACGGGTTCTTCTTCACCTAAGTATGCGGCGATCATCCACCACTGTTGTCATCCGTGGACGCCCAGGCCTTTTTGAGTTCCCAAGCTCACCAGTCAATTCCTTTTTTCTCAGAATGTACCCGACTGTTGATTTTGCTACTCCAAGCATGTCTGCTATCTCTCTGATGGATTTTTTCTTTTTTTTCAGCCTCAGGATGTTCTGCTTCACCTCAATTGAGAGTTCCTTAGACCGCATGTTGTCTGGTCACAGCAACAACTTCCAAATGCAAAACCACACACCTGTAATCAACCCCAGACCTTTTAACTACTTCATTGATTACAGGTTAACGAGGGAGACGCCTTCAGAGTTAATTGCAGCCCTTAGAGTCCCTTGTCCAATTACTTTTGGTCCCTTTAAAAAGAGGAGGCTATGCATTACAGAGCTATGATTCCTAAACCCTTTCTCCGATTTGGATGTGAAAACTCTCATATTGCAGCTGGGAGTGTGCACTTTCAGCCCATATTATATATATAATTGTATTTCTGAACATGTTTTTGTAAACAGCTAAAATAACAAAACTTGTGTCACTGTCCAAATATTTCTGGCCCTGACTGTATGTATGTATGTATGTATGTATGTATGTATGTATGTATGTATGTATATGTATATATATATATATATATATATATATATATATATATATATATATATATATATATATATATATATATATATTATACATATACATTGACTATCTGTAAAAAGTGAAAAACATGAAAATAGTATGTGCATAACTGCTATGAATAATAGGAATGAGAGATGTTTACAAAGGTGCCCCAAAACCAAACGCCAAGGTAATCTCTATTTTTGGGGTCCCTAACATGCACATACTATTTTCATGTTTTTCACTTTTTACAGATAGTCAATGTATATGTATAATATATATATAATATTTTTATATATATATTTATCTATGAAGATTGGGCATAATCCATGCCCACGTTACGTTTTAGAACGCAGCGATTTGCATGCTGCCAAATCGCTGAGTTCTAAAAAGCAACATGTCACTTGTTTTGTGCTCTTTGCATGCCGTCTCCATTCTGTCTATAGGGAGAAGCAGCATGCAGAGCACACAAATTCTGCAGTCACCAAAGTTTCAGAAGGGAGCTTTTCAGCTGCGCTCTGAAGCAGACATGCAGTGACTTTACGCTGCGGTGCAGAGCGCATACACGTGGGCACATAGCCTTAGTCAGCTTTTCTCATATCCAGATTCTGGATGAGAGAAAAGTCGCAACATGCTGCGATTTTCTGCTAGAGTTGTATCACTCGCACCCATTCAAGTGAATGGGTGCGAGAGGAACATCGGACTGCACTCTTATGCTATCCCAGTGCAGTGTGATATACACACAGGCTGACAATGGAGGAGATGGAGAGGATTAACCCCTCCCTCTCCTCCGCAGCGCCCGCCCTCAGCTTCACAGCTGTGACCTGATTGCAAGATCGAGTCACAATCGCATGATACTCGGCTCACGCTCGCAGCAGAGCCAGAGCCGGGAGTCATTAGCATATCGCATCCAATGCTCTCGCATCGGATGCCATATGCTAGTGTGACTCCAGCCTAAGAGAGGATTATTGGATGTGTGAACTCAGCCTTACAGATTTTTTTCTTTTAGTGGATCCGGCAGGATGGAAAACCTCCACTTTTCTACTCTATTCCTTACCTTTTTTGTACTACACTAACATCTGACTATAACGCCTTATGGGCCAATTCGTACATCTGGAGCTTCCAGACTTATGCTCTAATGTGCATATTCGTATACATTAAAATGTAGGTCAAAAGCACTGTATGTCTTGTACATATGGTGCCTTGACACTACAACGAGCATTTCTATGGTGGACATATGGAACCATAATGCGTGTGCGCCTGCGTCTCTCCAGCACATGTATAGCTACATGAATGCCCTGAAAGTCAGCGAGACAAAGGTTTTAGAAAGCCACTGGCATATTCACTGGAAGTGTGCCTCGATATGTGTCTGCCATGCGACACTCTTTGAAGAAGAAACTAAGTATCAAACCTTATCCAGCACTTGGAGTGTCAGTACATAGTAATGTGTTCCTACATCTGGGAGGGTTGTGCGCACACAATGCATTCCTGAAATAACTCCGGACTGGCAGCGCCAAGAATCCACCTTGTCCAGATAGAACTAATCTGCACCTTCACCCCTTGGAAACAGAATGCTCCACCTGCCTCCCACAACAGCAAAGAGCACGCTCGCCAGGAACACCCAAGGACACTGCTAACAACTGCTGCACAGCACCCACTGCACATACAGAGGCCTCGCTGGGATCAGAGCCCAAAAGTGCAACAAAATTGGTTTTCTAGGGTGGGGACCATTATACAAGAAAGATAGCTGAACTCAAAATCTATCAAAGAAATGTTATATTTGAGTATTTTGGAGAGGTGGAGAGGTGTCGCGGTTTTTATTTTCAGTTCACCAAAAGACTGAACATAGTTTCTGGCACAAAAATACAAAATTTTATATTCTGTTATAATGGTGTCCATAACATTGTTTGCTGTTATGTGTAAGTGAAAGCGTTAAAAAAATAAATAATACTTCTTCAATAAAGGAACACGCCAGCGTTGTTTTTTTATGGTCTCCCTTTTAGACATTAGTAATGCGTTTATACCCATCATCGTCTTGTGCAGTTTCCAGCGCAGCTCCATTCCTCTGCTGCATCGTGTGACTGTAATCGTGAGTAGCCGGCTCACACAGGGTCTTCTGTGTGGATGAGAAGTCAGTTTCCCAATGCAAAGGCTCGCTCACATAACTGTATAACAAGGATGAGGGCTATCCGACGTTGGGCCAGTGCCGATAAGCGAATTCTCTCTCTTCTTCTTATGCAAATTCAGCTTGAGAAAAAAAATTTCAGCATGATTGGACTGGCAGTGTATATCAGATCACATGAATCCATTCAAGTCTATGGGTGAATGTGAAGAGTCAAACTGCACTCAGATGTCACCTGAGTGCAGTTTGATTTACACTGATACAGACAATGGAGAAGATGAAGAAGTTAAGTTCTCCATCTTCTGCTCACCTGTGCTCCTATTCTCGAATGCAAGAGAATCAAATCACAGTAAATGACACTCAGCTCAGATGCAGATCAGTGTTTGAGCAGAGTGTCATTAGTATAATTGGGCAGATTCTCTCACGAGAGAGCGTACACTTGTGTGTTTCTGGCCTAAGTGTATGAAACTCAGAACAAGAGTATCATAAGCCTAAATTAAAGGGGCTCCTAAATTAAAGGGACTGTCCAGTCAGAGGATATCGATTACATATCCTTGGAATACATCATTAATAACAGATCAGGGCAGTCTGACAGCCAGAGCCTGCACTGATCAGCAGTTATTTGCTCTGGATGGATGTAAACACACACATAACACTATTATATATATATATATATATTATATATATATATATATATATATATATATATATATATATATATATATATATAAATAATACACACACTTTTATATATACACACAGACACACACAACACATTATATATACACATCACACACACACAGCGCTGCACAGTGTACCTCCATTCACTGTGTAGTGGCTGCTGGCGTGTCCTCCAGAACACCGCTCTGTTCTTTTGAAGAGGTTGCCTGCAGCATAGATAGGTACTACCAAGCTGCAAGCAGATAATAATCAATGAATGGACCGCCTTTTCATGTGTTAACATCTGCTCACCACTGGAGCATATAACAGATGACCAATGGGGGTGCCAAGTGTCTATAGATGACATATCCTAAGTATAAGTAGTGACTGGACAATCCCTTTAAAAAAGGCACTAATCATCAGTGGTGTGAGGTGACAAGCTAGAGCAGAGGTTACAACTTGCAGGAGATGCCCAAACCCTGAGAAGACAGTGATGGTAAAGTTTTGCATTGCACACACTGTAACACATTACCGATAGTTAATATGGTGCAAAATCTTAAAAAAATATATAATAATAATTGGAGTGATCGTTAACAGATGATGATTGTACAAAAAAAAAAACCCCAGCATACGACAACATGCGCAGAGCTTAGTCACCATCTCTGGATGTGCACAGATCAATGACAGTTTATTTTACTTGTGTTTCTGCAGCCTAATACAGCGTGTATTAAATGAATCAACTCAATCCCACAAAGTGGCGGCATTGTGGAGCAGGGATTAGGTGAGGGAAAGGCAGAGGGGGAAGAATATGTTGATCGGAGTAACCACCATTGACTTGAAAGTCAGTTAATGCAAATTGAGCTTATACCTATTCACAAAGAATTCTCCCCGAGGACGGGACACAGCCCGGTGTAACATTGTTACATTCAATGAGATAATTTCCAGGCAGGCGGCGAATATAACCAGAAATGGTCAGACAGATCTGTAATGACAAGTGCACGTAACAGACAAAACCCGCGCACTGCGCACAATAATAGGCTCATAATGTAATCTAAATCGACACAATCACAGATCAGACGGAGGTCATCATCTCGCTGTAATGTTGGATTCACACGATGCGGTTCTGCGCAAACGGGAACGGATTTTTACGGCGAGGTTCTTGGCTTCACAACTGCTACATCTGAATAGGCCCCAGCTGTAACATCTGTTGGCATAACGTGACTGCCCAACCCAAGCACAGCCCCTTGTAGGGAACATATCCCTAATAAAAACCACATCATGCTACGTTTTCAGATATCCTTATTTATTGTGGCGCTCGGTGCCAGGTTGGTACGCCTGAGCAGTTCAGCGCACCTTCCCAGCTACTTGTTTTCCATCTCTCTCCACCCTTCTCTGCTGTGATTAACAGCTCTAGCTTTACAGGAGGGCGCAGAGAGAAGAAAACAAGTAGATGGGAAGGAGCACTGAACTGCTCGGCCACATCCAAATGCACAGAGAAGAGCAACTTTTATAGTCAATCTTCCCTGCCAGCTGCAGTGCTTGGTCTGAACAGTCATTTTGTGCTGACAGAATCTTTGAAACTACAAAGATTACAATTTGATTCATCAGAGGATGCTCTTTTTCTGCCTATTAACACGAAACGCTTTTATTGTGGGATGAAGGCAAGAGGGACTTTGTAAGGCTTTTACTGCATTAGTGCCCTGCACAGCTTGCAGATACCTGCGGTTTTTTTGAAGTGGTTTGTGGTTGTTTTTTTTTTTTTATTTATTTACATGTGGATCATATGAAAAGGATACATTTCATCCTTATAAAGGTTTCCTATACTGGGACAACACTTTCTTAAATGCTGTAGTACCCCATGTAAAAGATATGTAAACACCTTATCCTCATTTACCCCACAGCACAATTTCTTGCGATGTCAGGGTTCAGTCTCCCAATGCTCACAGGGCATTTTTAGGTCAAGTAAGTTCTGCAGCAGCCAATTGACGGCCACTAATGGGCTACAACTGCTCACACTGGTCTGTGTTTTGTGCAAGGGAAATGTGAGCACTGCAGCCATTAGCGACCAGGAGTGCTGCAAAATCCATATCAAATCCTCAACATTTAAGCTGCTTAACACATGTATTTCTATTGTGTTTTTCATCATGTGGCACACTATGGGAATGTGTGCATTCTGCCCAGGTGAGAGCAGCTGCACTGCAGTCAACCACATGCACCGCTGCTTTTTGACATCCTATCAGCAGACACATTGGGATTCACTGATAATAAAGTTCTGTTCTCGGACCTTGCCCGAACTTCACTAATTGGGCAGCTCGTCTCTGCCCACATTCAGCCAGCCATAAACAGATCACTTACAGTGGAGGGTGGGCAGGGTTTTTCACTATTACAATTTATTTTTTTTGGGTGCACACTACATCCGATGACGCTGATTTCACCCACAGTGAGAGCCAGTGAAACCCTGCTAGCTGTTCACAGTGGGCTGAGCACATATGCATACGTAAAGCACCCAAACTCTGGACTCAAAAACGCAGTAATAAAAAACGCAGCATAAGACAGCCAAAAATGCACGGAAACATGCGTTTTTTCCAGTGCGTTTTTTTGCAGTTAAAAACGCACAAAAACGCAGCGAGAAAAAACGTGCACACGGTCAGGAGCCACTGCGTCCTGGACACGGCGAGTCCTCACCTGCGGGGCCGCGCTTCTCCTCCGCAGAATACTGCAGGTGCTCGTGCCCACGATCTGGGCTCGGGCAGTTGTGGTCTCGCTCTTCTGTTCTCCCTGTGGAGAACGTTTGTGGCTCCACAGCAAAGGATTGAAATGCTTGTGGCTCAAAAAGTCGTATCGCAGGTCACTTTACGCTGCGGCCCATATATACACAGTGGCTATGGGATTTCTAGAAATCCCATCCACTGTGCTTATGCTGTACATCGCAGAGTATCGGACGCAACTGAATCATGCTGCGTCCAAAACGCTGTCAACCCTGATCGTGGGCACATACGCTAACACTAATTTTTATTTTTTTTGGAAAGTTTGTGCTCGGTACGAACACTGAACTTTAAAGTTTGGGTTTGCTTATCTCTAATCATACCATCTAGATAAATAATAATAATGTGACATTCACAACAGTCGGGCTGTTTGTACACAATCTAGTGATGTCGATGCAGTGATGCACTGTTTTTCTCCAATGTCACAGACTAAGGCTATGTGCGCACGTTGCGTAAAAACATGCAGTTACGCTGCGCTTTGTAGCGCAGCGTAACTGCATGCGTCCAGCGTCCCCTGCATAATCTATGGAGATTGTGCAGGGGCCGTGCGCACGTGGCGTCTAAGAGCGCAGCGCTTCGGCTACTGCCGAAGCACTGCGCAAAAAGAAGTGACATGTCACTTCTTTCCTGCGCTTTGCCGGCAGCTCCTGCTCTGTCTATGGGAGGAGCTGCAGGCAGAGCGCATGGAATCGGCGCTCACTACGGACATTTCTGCAGCGATCTAAAGCGCACATGTGCTCTTCAGATCGCTGCAGAAATATCTGCAGGGCTAGTACGCAACGTGCGCACATAGCCTAACAGATGAATTACAGGAATGTATAAATGGCATTTCAGCCAAAAACAAATACAACCAACTGGTTTCCTCACACAGATGAGCGGGGTTGGCATCCTGAAAACTTCCTGCAGTGGTGATACAGGTCAGTGCAATCTGTACACAGGCAGTCAATCACAGTGACGATGAGAGTTATATATAAACAGGGCGATATCTGGGCTCGTCACTGACTGTGTGTGAATCACGGGGGCCTGTGGAGGTGTCAGAAATAGATAATATCGAAGAAATGTGGCACCTAATGTGTCAAAGGCAGACACTTCTAAGCACAAGCAAGAGGCATAACCTGAGTGCTACTGGCCTAGAAGCCGCCAACCCAGGACGAGCATAGGGATAAAAGAAAGCAATAATGCACAGACTGAAGAGACGCGCTGACATACAACAAGGTCTAGAAGGAATGCACATTTATATAATTATTCTACTTTTCAAATATTACAAAACCTAAGGCTGCGTGCCCACGATCAGTGTTTGCAGCGGTTTGGAGGCAACATGCTTCAGCTGCATCCAAAACGCTGCGTTGTACAGTACAAGCACAGAGGATGGATTTCTAGAAATCCCGTGCCCACTGTGCTCGTTTTTTCCACAGCAAACACTGACCCGCGGTGCATCTTTCCAGGCTGCAGCATGTCAATTTCTTGCTGCGGATTCGTATGTGTCTTCTGTAGGGAGAACACAAGCGAAAGACCGCAGCGCACCGAGCCCAGATTATGGGTACAAGCAGCTGCAATCTCCTGCAAAGGAGACTCACGGGCCGTAGTTCAGGACCCGCTGCGTCCAGGACACAGTGAGTCCTGATCGTGGGCACGTACCCTAAGACAATTTTCTGTTCATTACTGACAAATATAATGCAAAATGAATGAGCAGATATGTTATTCCTGCAGATTAGCCCCACTGTATGATAAGCCAGTGACCGGTAGAGTCCCACGTTGCACTTTCACAAGGAGATGCCCAGTGGCAATACCATGACGGATATGGCTATAAAAATAGTGCGTGTGTATAAGCTGCACGTCACTGTAAACACTGCCATAGGTGAAACAAGCGCTTACATCCAAAAAAAATTAACATGCAAAACATTTTGGCACGTGTGTTCTTTCTAGGCTACGTCCCCACATTGAGTTATCAGTGAGTTTTTGAAGCTGTGTATTTTCGCTGTGTCTAAGGCTCTGTGTACATGTTGCTTTTATCATGCTTTTTTTTCCTTGCAGATTTGAATACTAGGTATTAAGTATTAAGTCTATGAGAATATCCTGAAATGCTGTGCACACATTGCTTCTTTTTTCCTTTCAGAGTTTGTTGCAAAAAAAAGCAGCAGCATGTCAATTCTGCTTTTTTTTCCCCTGCATTTTCCTTATTTCAATAGATAAAAAAAAGCATGAAAAAAGCCTGAAAAGATTCATAAAAACGCACTTTTTTCTGCAGCTATTCTCCTGCCAAAACATGCGGGTTTTTTGTGCAGAAAAAATCCGCTACGTGTGCACATAGCCGAAAAGACAGATCCAGCCATGTGGATGGGATTTATAGAAATAGCCTTCCCACTAAGCTTATTTTATACTTAGCGTTAACGGATGTCAATTTCCTAGCAGGTACGCTACGTTTTATGCAAAGATTTTCCCCATAAACCTAAATTAGATGCTCAGGTAAAAAAAAAAAAAAAAAGCACATGTATGTTTAAAGGAGTATCTGTGGTGGAAACGCATCAAAAACACATAACATTCGTACCTACATCTAAGTATGGCAGAAAGAATCAAAAACAAAGCAGCTTTATTTAAAACATAACACGCCAAATAGACAAAAAACGCAACGTCAAAAAAGATATAAAAAAAAGCAGGTAATCCAATTAAAATAAGTGCAGAAATGCTACAATATTCTAAAAGCTTGCTCATTGTGATAACGAAGCGCAACAATTCTGGTCCGGTGAGAACGGTAGAGGATTGTTCTTCCACAGTTTTTGCTATGTGGGCAGGCCCCCTCATACTCATGTGGATCTACAGCAGAAATCCTGGTGTCTGATGCAGATTTCTACTATGGACCCTCTAAGAAACCTGTCTCATATGCCATTAGAAAACCCTCCATGTGTGAACCCAGCCTAAAAAGGTGCTACTTTGGTATAAAATGCCCTCACATTTTGAACAATCCCTTTGTGGATGGGAATTTACTAATGTGTCCAATAAAAACAGTAATATGCACAGAACATACAGTTAGGTCCAGAAATATTTGGACAGTGACACAAGTTTTGTTATTTTAGCTGTTTACAAAAACATGTTCAGAAATACAATTATATATATACTAGAAGGTGGCCCGATTCTACGCATCGGGTATTCTAGAATTTACGTATTGTGTAGTTCATGTATGATTTTTGTTATATATATAGATGTTGTTGTGTGTAGTTACCAAGTGTTTGTGTAGGGCGCTGTACATGTTCTGAGTGTCGCGGGGGGTGAGAGCGGTGTTGTATGTGTGTTGCGTGTGTTGCGTTGTTTGTGGAGCGCTGTGTGTCTGTAGCGTTGTGTGTGTGTGTGTGTTGTGCGGTTTGTGTGGGTGTGGTGTGTTTTGGGGGGAGGTATGTTTTGAGCAATGTGTGTGTTGTGCAGTATGTGCGTATATTTGTGTGTGCAGCGTTGTCTGTGTGTGTGGGTGTCTGTGTAGGGCGTTGTTTGTGATTCCTAGTGTGTGTGTGTTGTGCAGTGCGCGTGTGTGTTGGGGGGAGGTGTGCACCTCCCATCGTGCTCCATCCCCCATGCTGCGCACCCCCCATCGTGCTGCATCCCCCATGCTGCGCACTCCCAAACGTGCTCCATCCGCCATGCTGCGCACTCCCAAACGTGGTCCATCCGCCATGCTGCGCACTCCCAAACGTGCTCCATCCGCCATACTGCGCACTCCCCATCGTGCTGCATCCCCCATGCTGCGCACTCCCAAACGTGCTCCATCCGCCATGCTGCGCACTCCCCATCGTGCTCTATCCGCCATGCTGCACACTCCCAAACGTGCTCCATCCGCCATGCTGCGCACTCCCAAACGTGCTCCATCCGCCATGCTGCGCACCCCCTATCATGCTCCATCCGCCATGCTGTGCACTCCCAAACGTGCTCCACCCGCCATGCTGCGCACTCCCAAACGTGCTCCATCCGCCATGCTGCGCACTCCCAAACGTGCTCCATCCGCCATGCTGCGCACTCCCAAACGTGGTCCATCCGCCATGCTGCGCACTCCCAAACGTGCTCCATCCGCCATGCTGCGCACTCCCAAACGTGCTCCATCCGCCATACTGCGCACTCCCCATCGTGCACCATCCGGCATGCTGCGCACTCCCAAACGTGCTCCATCCGCCATGCTGCGCACTCCCAAACGTGCTCCATCCGCCATGCTGCGCACTTCCAAACGTGCTCCATCCGCCATGCTGCGCACTCCCAAACGTGCTCCATCCGCCATGCTGCGCGCTCCCAAACGTGGTCCATCCGCCATGCTGCGCACTCCCAAACGTGCTCCATCCGCCATGCTGCGCACTCCGAAACGTGCTCCATCCGCCATACTGCACACTCCCAAACGTGCTCCATCCGCCATACTGTGCACTCCCCATCGTGCTCTATCCGCCATGCTGCACACTCCCAAACGTGCTCCATCCGCCATGCTGCGCACTCCTAAACGTGCTCCATCCGCCATGCTGCGCACCCCCTATCATGCTCCATCCGCCATGCTGCGCACTCCCAAACGTGCTCCACCCGCCATGCTGCGCACTCCCAAACGTGCTCCATCCGCCATGCTGCGCACTCCCAAACGTGCTCCATCCGCCATGCTGCGCACTCGCAAACGTGGTCCATCCGCCATGCTGCGCACTCGCAAACGTGGTCCATCCGCCATGCTGCGCACTCCCAAACGTGCTCCATCCGCCATGCTGCGCACTCCCAAACGTGCTCCATCCGCCATACTGCGCACTCCCCATCGTGCACCATCCGGCATGCTGCGCACTCCCAAACGTGCTCCATCCGCCATGCTGCGCACTCCCAAACGTGCTCCATCCGCCATGCTGCGCACTTCCAAACGTGCTCCATCCGCCATGCTGCGCACTCCCAAACGTGCTCCATCCGCCATGCTGCGCGCTCCCAAACGTGGTCCATCCGCCATGCTGCGCACTCCCAAACGTGCTCCATCCGCCATGCTGCGCACTCCGAAACGTGCTCCAACCGCCATACTGCGCACTCCCAAACGTGCTCCATCCGCCATACTGCGCACTCCCCATCGTGCACCATCCGGCATGCTGCGCACTCCCAAACATGCTCCATCCGTCATGCTGCGCACTCCCAAACGTGCTCCATCCGTCATGCTGCGCACTCCCAAACGTGCTCCATCCGCCATGCTGCGCACTCCCAAACGTGCTCCATCCGCCATGCTGCGCACCCCCCATCATGCTCCATCCGCTTAGGAGTGCGCAGCATGCCGGATGGTGCACGATGGGGAGTGCGCATTATGGCGGATGGAGCACGTTTGGGAGTGCGCAGCATGGCGGATGGAGCACGTTTGGGAGTGCGCAGCATGGCGGATGGACCACGTTTGGGAGTGCGCAGCATGGCGGATGGACCACGTTTGGGAGTGCGCAGCATGGCGGATGGACCACGTTTGGGAGTGCGCAGCATGGGGGATGCAGCACGATGGGGAGTGCGCAGTATGGCGGATGGAGCACGTTTGCTCAGCCTCTCTCCTTCCAGCCTCCCTCAGCATCAGCCCCCCCCTCCCAGCCTTCCCCAAGATCAGCCTCTCTGCTCCCAGCCTCCTCCAGCACGCCGTGCTCCTCTGCCGACACTCACCCACACCCGATCGCATCCACTCACCCACACAACCGATCGCATCCACTCACCCACACAACCGATCGCATCCACTCACACACACAACCGATCGCATCCACTCACACACACAACCGATCGCATCCACTCACACACACACCCGATCGCATACACTCACACACACAACCGATCGCATACACTCACACACACACCCGATCGCATACACTCACACACACACCCGATCGCATACACTCACACACACCCGATCGCATACACTCACACACACACCCGATCGCATACACTCACACACACACCCGATCGCATACACTCACACACACACCCGATCGCATACACTCACACACACACCCGATCGCATACACTCACACACACACCCGATCGCATACACTCACACACACCCGATCGCATACACTCACACACACAGACACTGACGATATTGCACATACGCGCTGATACTCACAACATCCGGGGATATCACATGCTTCTGGCCATGTGATCCTCCGTCAGGTCCTGGAAGCTCACAGCACAATATCGCCGCCGAGAAGCAAGCGATATCCCAGGATGTTGTGAGTATGTGGATGCGATGTGATGTGTGTATGTGAGTGAGTGTGATCTGATTTGTGTGTGTGTGTGTGCTGTTATGTTATGTATGTTCTGCAGCTGCAGGACCTTGATGTGTGGATGCGATGTGATGTGTGTGTGAGTGTGAGCCGGTGTACACTGGTAACTATGATACACATCGGGTAACTAAGGGACCTTAGTTACCCGATGTGTATAATGGTTACCAGCTTTCACGGCCTCCGTTAAGATCCCAGCATCGCAAGGTTATGTGTGGCGCTGCCGGGATCCTGACGGAGCCTGTGTAGAAGCAAGCGATATCCCAGCATGTTGTGAGTGTGTGGATGTGATGTGTGAGAGTGAGTGTGAGCTGATGTGTGTGTACTCACCTGGGAATCGGAGCCCAGTGTCAGTTGGGCCACAGCGAGCGTGCATTGCGTGAGGGGGCGGGGCCTGCAGAGAGCCGGGGCGAGAGGCCAATCCGTGTGGGGGGGCGGGGCCATGGCGAGCCCAGCGGCCAATCAGCTTTGTGTCACCGTAAGGACACAATTTCGGAGCATGACAGACAGACAGACAGATAGACAGACAGACAGACAGACAGACAGACAGACAGACAGACAGACAGAATAAGGCAATTATATATATAGATAATATGGGCTGAAAGTGCACACTCCCAGCTGCAATATGAGAGTTTTCACATCCAAATCGGAGAAAGGGTTTAGGAATCATAGCTCTGTAATGCATAGCCTCCTCTTTTTCAAGGGACCAAAAGTAATTGGACAAGGGACTCTAAGGACTGCAATTAACGCTGAAGGCGTCTCCCTCGTTAACCTGTAATCAATTAAGTAGTTAAAAGGTCTGGGGTTGATTACAGGTGTGTGGTTTTGCATTTGGAAGCTGTTGCTGTGACCATACAACATGCGGTCTAAGGAACTCTCAATTGAGGTGAAGCAGAACATCCTGAGGCTGAAAAAAAAAGAAAAAATCCATCAGAGAGATAGCAGACATGCTTGGAGTAGCAAAATCAACAGTCGGGTACATTCTGAGAAAAAAGGAATTGACTGGTGAGCTTGGGAACTCAAAAAGGCCTGGGCGTCCACGGATGACAACAGTGGTGGATGATCGCCGCATACTTTCTTTGGTGAAGAAGAACCCGTTCACAACATCAACTGAAGTCCAGAACACTCTCAGTGAAGTAGGTGTATCTGTCTCTAAGTCAACAGTAAAGAGAAGACTCCATGAAAGTAAATACAAAGGGTTCACATCTAGATGCAAACCATTCATCAATTCCAAAAATAGACAGGCCAGAGTTAAATTTGCTGAAAAACACCTCATGAAGCCAGCTCAGTTCTGGAAAAGTATTCTATGGACAGATGAGACAAAGATCAACCTGTACCAGAATGATGGGAAGAAAAAAAGTTTGGAGAAGAAAGGGAACGGCACATGATCCAAGGCACACCACATCCTCTGTAAAACATGGTGGAGGCAACGTGATGGCATGGGCATGCATGGCTTTCAATGGCACTGGGTCACTTGTGTTTATTGATGACATAACAGCAGACAAGAGTAGCCGGATGAATTCTGAAGTGTACCGGGATATACTTTCAGCCCAGATTCAGCCAAATGCCGCAAAGTTGATCGGACGGCGCTTCATAGTACAGATGGACAATGACCCCAAGCATACAGCCAAAGCTACCCAGGAGTTCATGAGTGCAAAAAAGTGGAACATTCTGCAATGGCCAAGTCAATCACCAGATCTTAACCCAATTGAGCATGCATTTCACTTGCTCAAATCCAGACTTAAGACGGAAAGACCCACAAACAAGCAAGACCTGAAGGCTGCAGCTGTAATGGCCTGGCAAAGCATTAAGAAGGAGGAAACCCAGCGTTTGGTGATGTCCATGGGTTCCAGACTTAAGGCAGTGATTGCCTCCAAAGGATTCGCAACAAAATATTGAAAATGAAAATATTTTGTTTGGGTTTGGTTTATTTGTCCAATTACTTTTGACCTCCTAAAATGTGGAGTGTTTGTAAAGAAATGTGTACAATTCCTATAATTTCTATCAGATATTTTTGTTCAAACCTTCAAATTAAACGTTAAAATCTGCACTTGAATTCTGTTGTAGAGGTTTCATTTCAAATCCAATGTGGTGGCATGCAGAGCCCAACTCGCGAAAATTGTGTCACTGTCCAAATATTTCTGGACCTAACTGTATACATCAAAGCACCTGACTAATAAGGTGTGAAAACAAAAACCAAACCACCAGTCTGAGGATTGTTCCTCGACACAATTCTGCAGTCTGGGCCCGTTAGGACCACACATACACACAGCTCTATTCACACAGCCATTCCGCACTGACTTTGGAAAGACTCCCAGTGGAATTTCTTCAGGGATTCCTGTTTCAAAGTGATGGGGTGAACGCTGCTAAATTAGCTGAAAAAGAGTGCAAAAAGACAGAGCTGCTTTACAGACACCAGAATATGGAATGAACCGGCAACAAGGTGTCGCTAGATTAAAGCCAGATATCAAAACAAATAAAACTAAGGGGCTGAGGGGAGCCACAAATGTGAAGAATGTACGGCCCAAGTATGGAAGCAAACGAGACTTCACCCTCTAATGAGTCGTGGAGATTTAATCCACAAACATCTTTTTGTATTTCGGCAGCTTTAACCAATGAAAAGAGCTGAACAAAGGATAATGTACAAAAAAAGGTGGAATAAGTAGTGTTGAAAATAATTATTACTGTGTCCGTAAAACAAGCTACCATCTCGCAGAATGTAATTTTCTTACAATTATCCTATCCTTCCAGAGATTTGGATTCTTCCTCACCGCACGTCTCCAGGTAATAGTTTGGCCACCTCTGCGGCCGGCCCTGTGCTTGTACCCGGCTCAGGTCTTTTTATTGCTGGAACATGTCCAGTCGCCTTCTCTGCCCTGGTCACCTCTCCACAGTTTTATAAAAGCTTATAGGACGGCTCCTGAGACACACAGAAGCCCTCAAGATGTTCTCTACTGCCGCACAGGAGCATCTGAAGCACATGCAAATCCTGGTGATCTGTAGGGATGAGCGGATCCGTAGAAGTTTGGGTTCAGCCAGACTTTAGATAAAGTTTAGGTAGGGGCCCGGACTCCACCTGAACTTGATCCCCTAAGCCCAAACTCCATTGGAAGTCACTGATTGGGTAGTTTGGCTATCTGGGGTTTTGTTCTGGCGTTTTTTGGTGCACACTACGTCCCAAAACGCAGCTGTGACCCCCAGTGAGAGTCATTCAGAGACTGCAATCAGCTAACACTTGGTCGAGCACCAAGCATACCCGAGAACAGCGATGCTCGATCGGGTAGTTACCATACGAACCACATCCGAACTCCGACACCTATTGATTTTTATTTTTAAGCCCGAGTTCGATATGAACCATGAACTTTACAGTTCGGGTTCGCTCATCTCAAATCAGGAGCAAGTGCACGACCCCCATTGTACTTACAGCCTGGGATCCAGCACACTGATGAAAATTGTCATTTTTTTTTCTCCTACACAAGAAAAAGACGTCTAAATGAGGTCTTACTTATACAACATACAAACGTCTGTCGAAAAGTCATTTATTTTACCCACTTATATAGCGCCATTAATTCCACAACGCTTTACAGACGTCATCAATAGGACACATTTTCTACTCTGTGGGTCTGATCTATTAATACCAGCGTTGTTCACATTGGCCTTAATGAGGAGGTGGGTGCGCGCCCCTTCATGCATCTGGAGCTCCGGCAGAGTGACGTACACCTCTGTGCCCGCCTCGTCAAAGAACCTACTCCAGTCCCAGCTGGAGTAAGATTTTGGGCATTGCGAACGCTGCCACTCCTCATGAATTTGATGATAGGGACAGAGATGTCATTTTAAAGCAGCCTCCAGTTGCACCAAAATTCTGAGACTTTTTAAAGCTTTTTAAGACAGAATACTACCTGGATAGCTTAGATGAATCATGCCCTTGTAATGCTCTAAGGGGTACTTCACACACAGCGAGATCGCTAGCGAGATCACTGCTGAGTCACAGTTTTTGTGACGCAGCAGTGACCTCATCAGCGATCTCGCTGTGTGTGACACTGGGCAGCGATCTGGCCCCTGCTGTGAAATCTCTGATCGTTACACACAGTGCTGGTTCATTTTTTGGACGTTGCTCTCCCGCTGTGAAGCACACATCGCTGTGTTTGACAGCGAGAGAGCAATGATCTGAATGTGCAGGGAGCAGGGGGCTGGCTTCTGGCAGCCTGCGGTAAGCTGTAACCAAGGTAAATATCGGGTAACCAAGCGAAGGGCTTTGCTTGGTTACCCGATATTTACCTTGGTTACTAGCATCCGCCGCTCTCAGGCTGCCAGTGCCAGCTCCCTGCACACGTAGCCGGACTACACATCGGGTAAATAAGCAAAGCGGTTTGCTTATCAACCCGATGTGTACTCTGGCTACAAGTGCAGGGAGCCAGCGCTAAGCGGTGTGCGCTGGTAACCAAGGTAAATATCGGGTAACAAAGCGCTTGGTTACCCGATATTTACCTTAGTTACCAAGCGCAGCATCGTTTACACGCGTCACTGGGGGCTGGTCACTGGTGAGATCTGCCTGATTGACAGCTCACCAGCGACCATGTAGTGACACACCAGCGATCCTGACCAGGTCAGATCACTGGTGGGATCGCTGGAGCGTCGCTAAAGTGTGACGGTACCCTAACACTTGACAGGGCTCTTTATCTTGGGCCTCATTCAGATGATCAGGATTTTCCTCATATGTAAAAACACGGACTGTTGGTTCATCAGTGTTTTGGATCAGTGTTTCACCAAGTGCTTGGACAGCTTGTCCATTTTCACCACCAGTGCTTCATAAGTGACTTTTCATGGATAAAAAAAAAAAACAAAAACCTACAAGCTTCCCTTATCCATTACGTTGCTATCTGATTTTTTTTTTTTTTTTTTTTTTAAACAGCCCCAAGCTTGTATGGAAGAATTTAATTCAAGACTCAGATCAAAAAGTGAGATCTTCATGGTATTTTTGTGGTCACACAGTCCACAAAATATATGGGGATGTTAATAACACTAATAGGTGCATGTTCTACCATGAAAAACATGGCCAGCACACACCTAAGATTCATGGAATAATGAGACGTTATGGTGAATAAGTCTTACCAAAGCGAAAACTCATGGACACCACTAAACAGCACCCTAGTTCGAAGAAGGATTGAAGGGTCAACAGTGCTAAAAAGCGGTGATGAAAACGGCATCTCCTGTAAATCTGAGGGGCTGTTTGTGGGTTCGGACAGTTCCTCTGGCAGAGTAGCTATAAAATGCTCCTTCAAGTACTGTAACTACACGCTAGACCGCATGACACTTCATTTTATACAAGGAATCAAATATTAGGACAGTATATACCATGATAAAACTGAAAAAAATCTAATATCAAATCTGTTCAAAGTAAAGCAGAACATCTGTAAAGACGCCAATTATATAAATACTAATTATGCGCTAGAGTTCAAATATAATATATAATGTAGCGGCACGGCCCTCTGCCTGAACTTTACACATACAGTATACACAAGTTAATATTGCATTTTTCTCCATACTGGCAGATGTTTATCAGAAGTCCGGAGTACACGCCGCCCGTCACAATATGAAATGTTTATTATGCCATATGTGGATTTCAACTGAAAAAAGCTGCACCTATCGCATCTGTGCAAACTGCTCCATGTCAGACATGCTTGTGTGACTATACCGGACATGCACAAAGCAGGGGCAGCATAAGCCCCACCAAGTGAGCGCACCAGTGTGCATGCTGTACAATTATTTTCTGCAGTGTGGGGATGATATTTGGTAAAATCACATCCACTTAGCATGTATTTATGTACCAAATTAATGGAGGGAACATTTGCAATTGGTCTACATTCTCATGACTTCACTACCTGAAAAGGGGTATTTTGTTAAAAGGGGGTAGCCCAATTCAGTGTTGAGGAGCTAGGCCACCAGCTTGTTGACCATGCCACTGGTCCGAACTGTGAACTTTGAGGCCTGATCCGTCCAGCTTTAGGACAGTACAGCTTTAAAAGCATAGAACTTGCAAGTACTGAGCTCTTTAACTAGGAGACAAGCCACCTGATTCACTGCAGAGGTGGCCAGTAACACAAGCAACGAGTAGCACGCTACAGATCAGAAATCCCTCTGTTCAGAATGGAGAGGATTTTTATATAGAGGTAAATAGTACATTTGTTATTTATTACAAGCACTTTGTAATTTAACCCATTTAAAGGGAACCAGTCAGGTGCAATATGCACCCAGAACCATGAGCACTTCTGGCTGCATATTGCTAATCCCTGCCTAACTGTCCCTGTAGAATGTAAATTCAAAACACTGCACTCTCTTCAGCATGAGGTAATAGTAAAAGAAAGTCAACAGATTCGTTTTTATCGTGCAAACCAAGTGTCTTTATTTATGAACAAAGTTAGTGGGAGGGACTAAGGGACGTTTCGGCCCAAGCTGGGCCTTCTTCATACCAAGTCACACTGGGGAAGGGTAAAGAAAAAGAAATAACTATTTACATATATCACAAGAATATCAACAGATCATATACATATATACATAATTACATGGAAAATCATGTCCTAATTGGTGTAAAAGGCACAGTAATAGCATATCAGCAGTTGAAGTAACTCTCCAGTCGTCACAGCCAATATGTGCAATGACAATAAGATGAAAGGCAAGATTTGACAATACATGAAAAATTTGCATACCTCCAATCATAGATGAACTAATATCACAGAGGGAATTTTTTTCTCTCTCCTTTTTAGGGGTTTTTTTTGGTATAGAAATGGTGAGGCACTCCACCCAGGATAGAAGGATTGTGGTAGTAGCAAAACGCAAGCCCTGCAGATAAAGGCATGATTATGAAAGGGTAGTATTTCTATAAGGGGAGTAGCACTATGGGGGAGGGGGGATAACTGATTACCTTGCTCGTGCTAGCAAATGAATAACTATTGGAATTTGTCCTTTTAAGTTGGGAGAGTTCAATAACTCGTGGTCCCTGAAGGATGAGAACGTATGTGGTCAGCAGGTAACACATGATATATAGAACCCCCATGTAGTGGATCCCCTGTATACCATTACCTTAGGTTTACAGTAAGTGGATAAGGTCACGTATAATGCACTTTTGTCTAGAAGCATAGGGGGCTTACTTGCATCTGTAATCACGAGGGATAAGTCTTAGTAACAACATTACATGTGAGAGGAAAATACAGCCGTACTTGGAAGTTAATGAAGTGACACATATTACCTGCAGGCTTTAGGATAGGAATGTAGCAGTGGGTAATGGAGTCCTCTGAAAAGCAGAAGGGGGAGTATTGAGTTAACTGTCCCTGTATACACTAACATAGATAAAGGGATCTTTAGATCATTAGCATGTTAGTACGTCCCTGTGGGTGTGCTATCATGCTAATGAATACGCATCGTCACAAGATGGTCTCACTCACCTCTCCGCCACCATTGCTTAATTATGGCTCAGTGCGCATGACCCCAGAGTTTGGGTCATGACTACATCAGTGTGAAGCTAGGACGCATACACCCGGTTTCATAGAGCGCATGACCCCGGTGGAGAGGTGAGTGAGATCATCCTGTGACACTGCGTATTCATTAGCATGATAGTATGTCCCTGTGTGTGGGCGTGCTGTCATGCTAATGAGGGGCGACTGGCCAGGGAACTAACGCCCAGGGGGCTACTGCCCCTGCTCATTAGCATACGGTAAAAGATCTTTAGAAATACTTTTTCTAAAGATCTCTTTATCTATGCTACTAGATACAGGGATGGTTAGGCAGTGATTATTAATATACACCCAGAACTGCTCGTGGTTCTGGGTGCATATTGGACCTGACAGGTTCCCTTTAACAACATTAGACAACCCTTTTAAATGCTACAGTTACATAATGGAAATTTAAGACAGATTTTGTGGACTTTCTACTTCTCCAACACCGGAGACGGACTGCTGTTCCATTAAAAACTCACTGAACGTCACTCTTCAGGCTCGTAGTTATTTGGATCACTCTCGAATTAGATCTGATTATCAGATCGGATCGCACTCGGCCATGCAAGTCAATGGGTCAGTGGAAAATATCAGACCGCACTCTGGCGACAGCTGAGTGCAGCACGATTTTCATGGACTAACACAATGGAGAAATGTTTGTCTCAATCCTCTACACACCTAAAAAAGTGGGTCACATTATGATCAGAGTGTGATTTGCATAATGGACCGGATTCTCTCAGATGAGAGGATATATGGCCGTCTGACCCCTAGCCTCAGCTGAATCTAACATCACAGGTAACGCTTGCTTTCGCATATTGCTGTAATGCACAACAGAGTTTAGCTTAAAGAGGACCAGTTGGCTTTCTTGACATATATATTTTACTAAATACTTGCATTCCCGAATAATAACTGTTGTGACATTCCTCCTGGAAATGAAGGGTTACCATTCCGTCTGTCAAAGGGCTGTTTCAATCTCTACAGTCTGAGACTGCCCAGCAAACACCAACTGTGCCCAAGTGACTTATAAAAGGGCTTAGGTTGCTTTCACACATCTGGTTTTTGCAGTGCGGCTCAATCTGGATCAAAAACCTATGCAACGGATGCGGCGAAGAAAACGGGTCCGTTGCATACATTTTTCCATGTGGCCCGTCCGTTCTTTGACGGATGCGGCTTGATACTAAGCATGCGCAGTGCAAAAAACGCATCCGGCATCCAAAGTCTTGCATTGTAAGTCGCGATGCGGTTTTTTCGCCGCACAAAAACATGCCAGGCATTGTTCCATCCGCCTGCCGCATGGGCTAAATATGCCACATCCAGCAAAAAACGGACGCAACGCAAGGCCATGCGGCACAATACGGCGCTAATGCAAGTTATGCAGAAAAAAACGCAACCGGCGGCAAAAAAAATGGTTGCGGTTTTTCTGCAAAGCGCCGTATTGTGCCGCTCAGCAAAAAACGGATGTGTGAAAGCAGCCTCAGGGTTCCAATAAGATGTCAGTCAGTTTGCTAGGAAGACTAACATGATGCATTATGCGGCGTCAAATGTGATGGAACCTGTGACGGATCCTCCAATACAGATGTGGATCCTGCACTCATCTTCATCCCTCCACGTGCCTCAAGCATTTCAGCCTCAATGTTTCTCATAATTCCTCCAAATTTCACTGAACAGGAGTTGCTTCCAACAAATTATTTCAGAAATTTCAGCAGTAAGGGCCATTTCTTGTGCCACATATTGAATCATGAATTCCTGCATCCCCAGAGGCACCATAACTCTGCCTGGTTCCTTAACGGCTAAGGAGCGAGGGCCCCGGCAAGGCAGCTGGATCTCTGCACATGTTACGGCTGGGACTTTACAATGTTAGGACAGAACGTTATAGTCAGGCGTGCACGAGGCCAAAGACTACGTTCTGTAGAAGAAAAATACTGCTCACAAGGTACAGATTGGCACCCAGTAGCTTGTGTTTAACGAGAGCCTGGCACTGCCCGGACCAAACAAGTGCTGCATGTACATGCCAGGGTTGTAATGTGTGACGGAGGGTGCGCAGCCTGCCAATACTGAATAATGGAGACGATGAACTGTACATATTATGACATTCGGATGCCCAAATGATGTTTATAGAAAATGTTGGATGGCATATGCCCGTTTGTGTAGAAAATAAAAATAACACTGCTGCTCAACAGTCTGGAGAAAAACATATCCGAGCTAAGGGAAGGTTCACAATGTGCTAACAAAAGCCTATTATTCTGCATGGGGCTATTTTAGGTCTTACAGTGGAAATGCCTGTATGTAGCTACAGGAATGAGGCAATGGATGGCACATAACAATGGACGGCTTATACGTGTGCTGTGGCTTGGACACATTTTACGATCGTTTGTGTTAGCAATGTGCATACGTTCTCTTCACAAGCAGACACGGCCGAGAGTGGCTACTGACCTGGGGGTTATAGAGGAGCAGAGCACGGCCGAGAGTGGCTACTGACCTGGGGGTTATAGAGGAGCAGACCCGGCCGAGAGTGGCTACTGACCTGGGGGTTATAGAGGAGCAGAGCACGGCCGAGAGTGGCTACTGACCTGGGGGTTATAGAGGAGCAGAACACGGCCGAGAGTGGCTACTGACCTGGGGGTTATAGAGGAGCAGAACACGGCCGAGAGTAACTACTGACCTGGGGGCTATAGAGGAGCAGAACACGGGCGAGAGTGGCTACTGACCTGGGGGTTATAGAGGAGAACACGGCCGAGAGTGGCTACTGACCTGGGGGTTATAGTGAAGCAGACACGGCAGAGAGTGGCTACTGACCTGGGGGCTATAGAGGAGCAGAACAGGGCCAAGAGTGGCTACTGACCTGGGGGTTATAGAGGAGCAGAGCACGGCCGAGAGTGGCTACTGACCTGGGGGTTATAGAGTAGCAGAACAGGGCCGAGAGTGGCTACTGACCTGGGGGTTATAGAGGAGCAGAACACGGCCGAGAGTGGCTACTGACCTGGGGTTATAGAGGAGCAGAGCACGGCCGAGAGTGGCTACTGACCTGGGGGTTATAGAGGAGCAGAGCACGGCCGAGAGTGGCTACTGACCTGGGGATTATAGAGGAGCAGAACACGGCCGAGAGTGGCTACTGACCTGGGGGCTATAGAGGAGCAGAGCACGGCCGAGAGTGGCTACTGACCTGAGGGTTATAGAGGAGCAGAGCACGGCCGAGAGTGGCTACTGACCTGGGGGCTATAGAGGAGCAGAGCACGGCCGAGAGTGGCTACTGACCTGGGGGTTATAGAGGAGCAGAACACGGCCGAGAGTGGCTACTGACCTGGGGGTTATAGAGGAGCAGAACACGGCCGAGAGTGGCTACTGACCTGAGGGTTATAGAGGAGCAGAACACGGCCGAGAGTGGCTACTGACCTGAGGGTTATAGAGGAGCAGAACACGGCCGAGAATAACTACTGACCTGGGAGTTATAGAGGAGCAGAACACGGCCGAGAGTGGCTACTGACCTGGGGGTTATAGAGGAGCAGAACAGGGCCGAGAGTGGCTACTGACCTGGGGGTTATAGAGGAGCAGAACAGGGCCGAGAGTGGCTACTGACCTGGGAGTTATAGAGGAGCAGAACAGGGCCGAGAGTGGCTACTGACCTGGGAGTTATAGAGGAGCAGAACACGGCCGAGAGTGGCTACTGACCTGGGAGTTATAGAGGAGCAGAACACGGCCGAGCGTAACTACTGACCTGGGAGTTATAGAGGAGCAGAACACGGCCGAGAATAACTACTGACCTGGGAGTTATAGAGGAGCAGGACACGGCCGAGAGTGGCTACTGACCTGGGAGTTATAGAGGAGCAGAACACGGCCGAGAATAACTACTGACCTGGGAGTTATAGAGGAGCAGAACACGGCCGAGAGTGGCTACTGACCTGGGAGTTATAGAGGAGCAGAACACGGCCGAGAGTGGCTACTGACCTGGGAGTTATAGAGGAGCAGAACACGGCCGAGAGTGGCTACTGACCTGGGAGTTATAGAGGAGCAGAACACGGCCGAGCGTAACTACTGACCTGGGAGTTATAGAGGAGCAGAACACGGCCGAGAATAACTACTGACCTGGGAGTTATAGAGGAGCAGAACACGGCCGAGAGTGGCTACTGACCTGGGAGTTATAGAGGAGCAGAACACGGCCGAGAATAACTACTGACCTGGGAGTTATAGAGGAGCAGAACACGGCCGAGAGTGGCTACTGACCTGGGAGTTATAGAGGAGCAGAACACGGCCGAGAGTGGCTACTGACCTGGGAGTTATAGAGGAGCAGAACACGGCCGAGAGTGGCTACTGACCTGGGAGTTATAGAGGAGCAGAACACGGCCGAGCGTAACTACTGACCTGGGAGTTATAGAGGAGCAGAACACGGCCGAGAATAACTACTGACCTGGGAGTTATAGAGGAGCAGAACACGGCCGAGAGTGGCTACTGACCTGGGAGTTATAGAGGAGCAGAACACGGCCGAGAATAACTACTGACCTGGGAGTTATAGAGGAGCAGAACACGGCCGAGAGTGGCTACTGACCTGGGAGTTATAGAGGAGCAGAACACGGCCGAGAGTGGCTACTGACCTGAGGGTTATAGAGGAGCAGAACACGGCCGAGAATAACTACTGACCTGGGAGTTATAGAGGAGCAGAACAGGGCCGAGAGTGGCTACTGACCTGGGAGTTATAGAGGAGCAGAACAGGGCCGAGAGTGGCTACTGACCTGGGGGTTATAGAGGAGCAGAACAGGGCCGAGAGTGGCTACTGACCTGGGAGTTATAGAGGAGCAGAACAGGGCCGAGAGTGGCTACTGACCTGGGAGTTATAGAGGAGCAGAACACGGCCGAGAGTGGCTACTGACCTGGGAGTTATAGAGGAGCAGAACACGGCCGAGCGTAACTACTGACCTGGGGGTTATAGAGGAGCAGAACACGGCCGAGAGTGGCTACTGACCTGGGAGTTATAGAGGAGCAGAAGACTGCCAAGAGTGGCTACTAACCTGGGGGCTATAGAGGAGCAGAACAGGGCCGAAAGTGGCTACTGACCTGGGGGCTATAGAGGAGCAGAACACGGCCAAGAGTGGCTACTGACCTGGGAGTTATAGAGGAGCAGAACACGGCCAAGAGTGGCTACTGACCTGAGGGTTATAGAGGAGCAGAACACGGCCAAGAGTGGCTACTGACCTGGGGGCTATAAAGGAGCAGAACACGGCCGAGAGTGGCTACTGACCTGGGGGTTATAGAGGAGCAGAACACGGCCGAGAGTGGCTACTGACCTGGGGGTTATAGAGGAGCAGAACAGGGCCGAGAGTGGCTACTGGCCTGGGGGTTATAGAGGAGCAGAACACGGCCGAGAGTGGCTACTGACCTGGGGGTTATAGACGAGCAGAACACGGCTGAGAGTGGCTACTGACCTGGGAACTATAGAGGAGCAGAACACATCCAAGTGTGGCTACTGACCTGGGGGTTATAGAGGAGCAGATTTTGAGGGGGATTTTAAACTCATACATACTTTCTATTGGGTATGTCCTTTAGGAATACTTACCAAATAATTAAAGTAGATGGGATATCCCAGTAAAAAATGTGACATATACAGCATGTAGGTGTGGAACAAATGCTGCAAAAAATGCTTTAAAAAATAGAACTGTTAATAGTTTATGATTATCAATTAAAATGCAAAGTGAATGGACAAAAGACAAGTCAAAAATCAATATTTGATGTAACCACTCTTTTCCTTCAAAACAGCATCAATTCTTCTATTACACTTGTGCACAGTGTTTGAAGAGCTCTGCAGGGAGGTTCTTCCAAACATCTTGGAGAACTGACCACAGATCTTCTGTAGAAGTAGGTATGCGCTTAGTCCTGCGGTCCCTTCATGTAATCCCAGACAGACTCGATGTTGAGGTCTCTGGGAACCACATCATGACTTCCAGGACTCCTTGTTCTTGTTTACAATGAGAAAAATTCTTATTGACATCGTCTATGTGTTTGGGGTCTGCTGCAGAATAAATTTGGAGCCGAACAGACACCTCTGATGATATTGCATGATGGATTGGGATATGCTTGCTTTTCTCAGCATTGAGAACACTAAGAAATGAGCAATGTTGAGGACCGTAGATGCAGTGGTTGGGCAAGTGAAAAGTGCTAGCGATGAAAGACACATCATGCTTGCTTTCCTTCTAAATCAGAAGATGTCCAGGAATGCCATCAGTTCAGAACTAACAGCTTCCAATGAGATCCAGTTACACCCAACTACTGTTCGGAGAAGTCTGCCCACAAGTGGCTTTCGTGGAAGCATTGCAGCCAAAAACAATACCTTTGACATGGAAACAAGGAGCAGTGACTCCACTATGCACAAAACCATAAGAACTTGGGTGCAGAGAAATGTCCTCAGGTGCTCTTTACTGATGAGGCAAAATGTGAAATATTTGCTGTAACAGAAGGCAGTTTGTTCGCAAACTGATGATGAGTGGCACAATAATGAGTGTCTGCAAGCAACAGGGAAGCTGGTGGAGGGCTCTTACAAGTATGGGGCTGCATTTCTGCCAGCAGAGTTGGGCATTTGGTGAAGATCAATGGTGTCCTCAGTACTGATAAATACAGGCAGATTCTGATCTATCATCTATATCACGCGGGGGGGCATCTGGTTGGCTCCATATGTATTCTGCAGCAGGATGCCCCCAAACAATGGCACTGCCATTACCTGTCCTGTGTAAGGAAAAAGAAGTCCTACAGTGATTATTCAGCCTCCACCGAGCTCCAATCTCAACATCATTGAGCCTGTCAGGGGTTACATGAAGAGACAGAAGTATGTATTTGCACAATCTTAGGGCTCATTCAGACGATTGTCCTGTTCAGTTCCTGGGGTTTTTTTCGGACCTACTGACAGGACCATCTTTTCAATGTCTTGTGTAGTATCGGATGGCACACTGAAGCACTTCCGTGTGCATCGGTTCCTTCAAAAAAACAGATCGGATGTCGTATGTCCGTTCCGTTATTATGGAACATGTCCTATTCTGTTTTGTAATTGCGGACCGTGACACAATACAAGTCAATGGCTCAGCAGTATCCCCGGAAGTCGCAAGGAAACACTTCCGTGTGACTTCCGTTGGGTGCCCGTGCAGTCTGTGTCCCGCTCCAGCCCTGCGGCTGCTCGCACTGCAGTGTGTCAGCATTTGCCCGCACAGCAGTGCAAGCAGCCGCGGGGATTACGAACGCCGATATCAGGAGCTTAGTTAAGTTCATTACCTGCCATGATGAACTCCGCTGTACTCCTCACGTCAGCGCTTGTCACTGACTTCTATGACTGCCGCGTTCTCACATCAAGTCTCACGAGCGGCCCGAGACTGACTAGCGATGACGTCACGTGCAGCTCGCGATACTTCGCTTGTGAACACGGCAGATAATGGAAGTCAGTTGCGAGCACTGATGCCAGGAGTGCAGTGGAGTTCATCACCGCAGGTAATGAACTGAGCTAACCTCTTGACCGCAACACTCTTCAACCCCTGCGGTGACCTCATCTAACCTATCAATATTAGCTCCGGTCACTGCACTGCTCTCCCAGCTAATGGGGAACATTCTGTTCTTCATTGGCTGGGATAGTTAGTATGGATCGTCGTGGGACCCCCTTATTGGATTACACCGTAGTCAGATTTGATTTTCTTTCCATTAAATTGGTGACAGAAGGAATGTGTTGGGGAGTGTTTTTTCAAATCAAAATTTGTTTTTCTATTTTTTTTTATTATTACTGACTGGGTTAGTGATGTTGGTTATCTGATAGACACCATGACATCACTAATGCCAGGGCTTGATGCCAGGTGACATTACACAGCTGGTATCAACCCCATATATTACCCCATTTGCCACCGTACCAGGGCAACAGGATGAGCTAGGGCGAACCACTAGGATTTGCGCATCTAATGGATGCGCCACTCCTGCGGCGGTTGCGGCCTGCTATTTTTAGGCTGGGGAGGTCTAATAAACGTGGACCTCCCTAGTCTGAGAATACCAGACCACAGCCGTCTGCTTTACCTTGTCTGGTGATTGAATTTGGGTGGACCGCACGTTTTTTGTTTTAAATTATTTATTTCATTTAAAATAACAGCATGGGGTGCCCTCTGTTTTGGATTACCAGCCAAGATGAAGCTGCCAGCTATGGTTTACAGGCTGCAGCTGTCTGCTTTACCCTAGCTAGCTACAAAAAATAGGGTTGGGACCCCACGTCGCTTTTTTTAATTATTTATTTTCTGGCGAAGTACAAGTCTAAACACCATTTAGTGTCACATGAAAGGCAAAATTACAAAATGCAGGGGAGTGGGACACGATATACGTCTTTCTCATCTATCATGAGCGCCAACATCATGAGGTTAGCTAAGTTCCTTACATGCAGGGAGGTGAGCTCCGCTGAACTCGTGACATCAGCGCTCGTCACTGAGTTCCATGGTCTGCTGCATCACATCAAGTATCGCGGGCTGTGACTAGCCGTGACATCGCTCAGGTGATGTGTAGTCACAGCTGGAGTCCTCTACCGGTGACCGGAAACCACCTCAGTGACATCTCCGCTGACCGCGCGGCTCACTTCACTTGCGGCCTAAATCTCACAGCAGGCGGTCATGTTCTATGGCTCTCGCTGTGAGATTCAAATGTAGCAGTGCTGGAAGTGTCGTGGGACTTTGTTTGGATTACCTCACACATGGAGGGGTGTTTTGGGTGTTAATAAAGTGGTGAGAGAGGGTGGCCTTTTTGTCTTTTATTTCAAAGAAAGTATTTTTTAGGTGTTTGTCTTTATTTACTTTCACTTACAGATTAGTGATGAGAGGGTGTCGCAGATGCCTGCCATCAGTAACCTAGGATTAGTGTCAGCTATGGGCTGCTATCAACTCCTTATTACCCCGATTGCCACTGCACCAGGGCAGTCGGAAGAGCCGGGTAAAACCCGGGACTGTCGCATCTAATGGATGCAGCAATTCCGGCTGACTGCTGGCTGATTTTTTAGACTGGGGGGGCTCCCAATAATGTGGGTCTCCCCAGCCTGAGAATACCAGCCCCCAGCTGTGAGGCTTTATCTTGGCTGAGTATCAAAATTGGGGGGACCGCACATCGTTTTTTAAAATTATTTATTTTACTGTATGATATAGACCCACCCACCGGCGGCTGTGATTGATTGCAGTCAGACAGCTGTCGCTCAGCATGGGGGCGCATCTGACTGCAACCAATCGCAGACGACGGTGAGCGAGGGAAGCAGTGAATATGTATGGGCCTAGTGAGCGGACAGCTTGGGAAGAAGAAAGAGCTGACGTGAGAGCAGTGTGAGCCGCCCCGATGATCAGTGATTATGTAGCACTTGCTCCTACCCCTTTGCGCCGGATTCTGTTCCCCATAGACTTTATATGGGGACGAGCATCTGGCCAGATACCGTGGACTTTATGTTATGCTCCTTCGGGTTTTTTTTTTTTTAAATTAGAAGTCACATGGATGACACAAGGACCATATATGGAACGGATGCGGTTGTTACAAAGAGGCATCCGTGGAAAAATGTGACTTTTTGCGGACCTGAAAAACGGAACGGTTGTGTGAATGTAGCCTTACATACACAGAGGATTTGTGGTTAGTTCTCCAGCATGTTTGGAGCAACCTCCCAAGTGAGTCACTTCAAAACTATGTGCAAGTGACAAGTGTACCTAGAAAAACTGAAGCTTTATTGAAGGTCAAGAGTGGTCACATCAAATATTGATCTGATTTAGATTTTATCTTTTGTTTAATTACTTTTTCACTTTGAATGTTAAGTGACAAAATAACTTAGCATTTCTATTTTTGAAAGCATTCCCACTTTGAGGCAATTTTCACACAACTATCTAAAGCTTTTGCACAGCACTGTAGATCTGCTGAACGAGAAAGTGAGAAAGCTTCTGAGAGCTATGCCTTACAAAGACAGAAGCATTCATAGAGAAGGTACTAGTGAAAAAGTCTACTGAAGGCAAACAGCCATCATCAAACCTTGTAGACAAACACTAGCGAGTCATAGAGGATGCTTTACAATATCTTTTCCCGGTTTCATGGTCAATGATGGTAAAATGTATGCAAGCAACAACATAAAGGCCCCTTTGCACACAGACTTTCTAGCGATCCCGACATGGCCGGAACGCTGGAAAGTCTCTAAACAGTCTCTGGTGAGCTGTCAAACAGGCAGATCTGGCCAACAACGCAGCAGTGATACGGACCTGCAGAACGATATCGCTGGTTTTTGGGGACGTGTCACACAGCAGCTATTTGAAGACTCACACCTATGTTAGGGGCGTGATGTTTGGCACTGAAGCCACCTAGGTGTCCTTTTTACACAACCCCCTCAGCTCCGATTGGTGATCGCTAGTGCGTTCTTATTGGCGACCTCGAGCTTGGAAAGATTGGCAAAAGTCGCGCTTGTATATCCTTTGTTCCTGAGCTTCTGTTGCTTAGCGGATCTTTGTAGAGTTCTCTGTGTGGCGACTCCAACTGGTTTATCTATACAGCATCAATCAGAACGCAACAGCGACCACCAATCGGAGGTAAGGGGGCGGGAAAGGGAACACTAGCACGCCGCCGGGCTGGGTTCTAAGTCGCTAACGATGTCGTCGTAACGGTGTCAAACTTACCAATGCATGCTGCGCAGCGGGAAACAAAGGACCAAAAAATGTTCCTGAAAGATTTGTAGCGATGAGCGACCTCACAGCAGGGGCCAGGTCGCTGATGCGTGTCACACACTGCAATGTCGCTGGGGAGGTCGCTATTACGTCACAAAACCGGTGACGTTACAGCGATATCGCTAGCGATGTTGCAGTGTGTAAAGGGGCCTTAAGACAGAATAGTTTGTTTATGATAGTCTCCACGTCCTGTACCGGTAATGGTTATAAATCTGGAGCATCAGTGTCTCATGAATATAGACTTACTAAAGAGGGAGTTGTAGGAATGCAGTTACATTTCACTATGTAAAGCAGTCACACTTCGGTTATACATATGTGCAGTAGTATATGAGCCGCTATGCTTTATACCAGATATGACCGTACAGAGTCCACAAACGGCAAAAGTCTACAGCCATCAGCACCTCTTTGAAAAACGTGTACTAAATCAATGCGGGATCACCAACACCTACTCCCAATAAGCAGCACAACTCCCACATAATGTGGACTTTATCCCCAGCATTCTTTGGTCTCCTAATCCCTTTGACCTGTTGACTTGGCTATTTTTTGTCAAGCAGTAATGGTCAGTGTCCATTTGGAGAGAATTCCTGTATTTCCAGTATCCGCGAGCAGAGTGTGAAGCCAGCCTTAAACACTAGATCGCAGCTGGCTCACAGCAACCCAACGTCTGTGGCGGCTTTAGGCAGAAATTAATTCAAGCGTTAAAGCAAGGACAACTAGGTGAGGTTCCTCGTCAGACCATGACAGTTGTGCCTGCTGCTCCATAAACAGAATAAATGGCAGCTTGTAAATAAATTATCAGAACTGCAGCTTTCAAGAAAACGTTGAAACATTTCCACTTGTGAATGCAGAAACTCTCCATGGTGGTAGACAGAGCTCCTATGGGGTAGCCTATCCTCCCCCAAAAGACAAGTTACCAGGGCATGAACCTGTATAATACAAATTGTGATGTAACACTACATTACAATCTGTAGAAAGATATCCAAATGTCAGGCACACACAGATTAAATATTACAGATCCATACAACACAGATCAGTAATACATTGCCCTGTATGTACTAAATCTACATCACTAAAAGCATAACCATTGTTTTAATTTTCATTTCATAAATCAATAGTACACATAAAAATAAGCAACTTTGTAATAGATCTTATCAGACAAATCTGCTTCTTTCTCTGCGAGAATTGATCAGTCTTTATCAAAATTCTCCATTCTGAGGTCAAATTTGTACTCCGTGAAGACTTTCCCATTACGGTGATAGGAGATGGCAGTTGGTGCTGATGAGATTCTATGACAATGGGAGGAGGGAGGAGCTGGAGGCAGAGGGAGGAGCTAGAGAGACCTCCACCCCCTCCTATCATCATAGAAGCTCATTAGTAACATCTCCCCTCTCCTATCTCAGTAATGGGAAAGTCTCCACTGAATACAGATTTTATCTCAGAATTGACAATTTTGATAACGACTGATCAATTCTGGCAGAGAAAGAAGCAAATATGTCTGATAAGATTTATTAGGCTACTTTCACACATCCGGTTTTTGCTCTGCGGCACAATACGGCGCTCTGCAGAAAAACCCGCAACCGTTTTTTTTGCCACCGGTTGCGGGTTTTTTTGCATAGACTTACATTAGTGCCGTATTGTGCCGCATGGGATTGCCTTCGGTCCGGTTTTTGCGGCATGCGGCAGATTTAGCCGATGCCGCGGCCGGATGGAACGTTGCCTGGAACGTTTTTTGCTCCGGCAAAAAAAAAACCGCATCGCGCCGCATCCGGCCGCTGCGGCGCATTTTTCAATGCATGCCTATGGACACCGGATGCGGCGCGATGCGGAAAAAACGCATCCGGCCGCCGCATGCGGTTTCTTCCACTGCGCATGCTCAGTAGCATGCCGCAACCGGAAAAAAATGGACGGGCCGCATGTAAAAACTTATGCAAAGGATGCGGTGTTTTCACCGCATCCGTTGCATAGGTTTCACAGCTGGATTGAGCCGCACTGCTCAAACCGGATGTGTGAAAGTAGCCTTCCAAAGTAGCTTATTATCAGGTGTACTATTGATTTATAAAATAAGTCCCACCTTAACTACAGTTTCTGGTTTTATAGAAATATGTCAATCACTACATAAGTGTAGAGTTATCAAACTTTCTATATATTTCTCCTTATTTGTAAAATCTCCATTTGCAGAAAATATCTAACGACATTCTCCTTTATACACAGCAGCTAAAATATATATTTGCATAGACATGGCAACTTTGGCTGAATACCTGACCCACATGTAGCAAACAATATGCAGAAATAATTAAGCTTCGTGTGGATTTTCAAATCCACGGAAAGTGAATTATGTTGCATGTTTGGGATCCTGACCACAAATTTCAGCCCTTTAAAGTGCAGGGGTATGATCAATGGTAAGGCCTAAGACACACGGCATTAAAATCAGAGCGAGTGGAGTGCAATAAAACATCGCATTCCTCTCGGACCAATATTAGCCTGTGTGTCAGCGCACATGAGCGATTATCTTCTCAGCCCTAATCAGACCGAGAAAACAGTTGCAGCATGCTGCGGGTGCAATGGAATCCTCTCTCTCTTGCACCCATGCAGGTCTATGGGTCGAGAGAAACATCACACTGCACTTGCGGGACACCGCTGTAATGCGAGTGCAGAGCGAGAATGGCAATAGCCGGCTACGGAGGAGAGGAGATAAATCCCTCCCTCCCCTCCTCAGTGCTGACCCGCCCCTCTGCAAAGCCGGCCCGACACCCTGCAGCTGTGCTCGGATCGCACGAGCGGACCTCAGTCGCAATGACACTGGGCTCCTGCTGTGCTGCCAGCGTGAGCCGAGTGTCATGCGAGGAACGCAGTAGTCCCCGTGTGGCCTCGGCCTAACTAGGCAATTTTTGGGTATGAGCGCACACTGAGTATTTGGTTGCAGACATTTCTGCACCAAATATGCATCTCCTGGCAAAAATAAAAAAAAATGAAAAAAAACGAAGAAACATGTGTACTGCACTTCAGAACTCTCATTTTCTTTACTGGAATAAGGATAGGCATGCAGTTTGTGACAAAACTGCACTAAAAAAAAACCATTAAAAAAAAACGCAGTGTGCGCGCATGGCCTAACGTGACAGTTTTGCTGCAAAATTACCGCAAACTCCTGGGAGAAATACTCTTCCCCCAGCTATGGGTTTGGACCCCATCCGGCACTACCTACTTTACTGCATTGTTGCAAACTACCAGGAGAAGAGAATTACTTGTGCTCTTACCGACTTTTATTAACATTGGACACGAGTGCAGCAAAAGGATAAGATAAGTAGAGGTTTTCCATTATTACACGGTATTTCCCATTCACCGACCGCAATCATACAAGCGGGGCTATTACAAAAAAAAAACAGCACAACTTTTCATTATACACGATTAAAGCTCTATAAAGGACCCCATTAAGTCTGGTCATACATGAGGGGTTTCAGACAACCACTTTCTGAACAAAAAGTCTCAGTTTCTCTGTGATGGCTGTAGTCTATGATGACAAAGCCATACATTAAAAAGGACTCTGGACAAACAGTCTGACCGTTTTCTGCGGTGATCGGGTCAGGGATGGGATACAGATCTGTCCATTGGCACAAAATTTCAACAACAGTACCAGATGCCCCCAAAGCAACATGAAAGATCAAGATTTCAACAGTTATCTGCCATCGGTTGGCACCTGTCACAGGCTCATTCATTTCAGACATGTATCACCTATCCAGAAGATTTATGATCCTAACACAGGGACTCGCACCAATCCTGAGATGTGGGGGACTTCTGAGAGTGCCCTCCGGAGTACGGTGCTAATAAATATAGAATCAAAACCCTTTTAAGTATACGCAGTGAAATGTAACCTGTCATTTGCCAAGAAAAAGAATGACATTTTGTGGAAATATAAAGAAACAAAGTAGGAGGGCACCACCCACGGGTTTCCAATACACCCATTAATTTTGTGGAAATATGTTTTATGTAAATCCCCACAACCCAAGTATAATGAAGACATCAGAATACTATAGGTGAACAATGTAATGATCCAGCTTGGGCCGGGTACACATATCCGGCTTTTCGCCGGTTTGATGGTTGCGGCGCACGCCAGTACAGTGTATACAGTACACTGGCAGCGCAGCAAGCGCCGGTCACATGCTGTCATGTGACCGGATCATGTGACCCGGAAGTTGCGGTGCTGCCACTGTACTGTATCATACTGTACTGACATGCGCCGCATCCGTCAAACCGGCAAAAAGCCGAATATGTGTACCTGGCCTTCACAGCTTTAACCCCTTCACCCCCGGCCACTAAAACACCCTAATGACCGGGCCATTTTTTGCAATTCTGACCAGTGTCACTTTGACAGGTTATAACTCTGGGACGCTTCAACGGATCCTGGCGATTCTGACATTGTTTTTTCGTGACATATTGTACTTCATGTCAGTGGTAAATTTAGGCCGATATTTTTTGCGTTTATTTGTGAAAATTTAGGAAATTTGGCGAAAATTTTGAAAATTTCGCAAATTTCAAACTTTGAAAATTTATGCCCATAAATCTGAGAGATATGTCACACAAAATAGTTACTAAATAACATTTCCCACATGTCTACTTTACATCAGCGCAATTTTCGAAACAAATTTTTTTTCCGTTAGGAAGTTAGAAGGGGTCAAAGGTCATCAGCAAATTCTCATTTTTCCAACAAAATTTACAAAATAATTTTTTTAGGGACCACATCACATTTGAAGTGACTTTGAGAGGCCGAGGTGACAGAAAATACCCAAAAGTGACCCCATTCTAAAAACTACACCCCTCACACTGCTCAAAACCACATCCAATAAGATTATTAACCCTTTAGGTGCTTCACAGGAACCAAAGCAATGTGGAAGGAAAAAATGAAAATTTTACTTTTTAACACAAAAATGTTACTTTAGCCATAAAATTTTCATTTTTACAAGGGAGAAAAGAGAAAGTACACAATACAATTTATTGTGCATGTTCTCCTGAGTACGCTGATACCCCATATGTGGTAAAAATCAATTGTTTGGGCGCACGGCAGAGCTCGGAAGGGAAGGAGCGCCATTTGAATTTTTGAACGCAAAATTAGCTGCACTCATTAGCGGACGCCATGTCGGGTTTGAAGACCCCCTGAGGTGCCTAAACAATGGAGCTCCCCCATAAGTGACCCCATTTTGGAAACTAGAGGCCTCAAATAATTTTTCTAGATGTTTGGTGAGCACTTTGAACCCCTGGGGGCTTCACAAAAGTTTATAGCGTTGAGCCGTGAAAAGAAAAAAAAAATTTTTTACCACAAAACGGTTGCTTCAACTAGGTAGCTTTTTTTTTCACAAGGGTAACAGGAAAAAATGCACCATAAAATGTATTGTGCATTTTCTCCTGAGTACGCAGATACCTCATATGTGGTGGAAATCAAATGTTTGGACACACAGCAGTGCTCGGAAGGCAAGGAGCGCCATTTGAATTTTTGAGTGCAAAATTAGCTGCACCTGTTAGCGGACGCCATGTCGGGTTTGAAGACCCCCTGAGGTGCCTAAACAATGGAGCTCCCCCACAAGTGACCCCATTTTGGAAACTAGAGGCCTCAAATAATTTTTCTAGATGTTTGGTGAGCACTTTGAACCCCTGGGGGCTTCACAAAAGTTTATAGCGTTGAGCCGTGAAAAGAAAAAAAAATTTTTTTACCACAAAACGGTTGCTTCAACTAGGTAGCTTTTTTTTTCACAAGGGTAACAGGAAAAAATGCACCATAAAATGTATTGTGCATTTTCTCCTGAGTACGCAGATACCTCATATGTGGTGGAAAGTAATTGTTTGGGCGCATGGCGGGGCTCAGAAGAGAAGGAGCGCCATTTGACAGCAAAATTGGTTGGAATCATTAGCGGACACCATGTCACGTTTGGAGACCCCCTATGGTGCCTAAACAGTGGAGCTCCCCCACAAGTGACACCATTTTGGAAACTAGAGCCCTCAAATAATTTTTCTAGATGTTTGGTGAGCACTTTGAACACCTGGGGGCTTCACAGAAGTTTATAGCGTTGAGCCGTGAAAAGAAAAAAAAAATTTTTTACCACAAAACGGTTGCTTCAACTAGGTAGCTTTTTTTTTCACAAGGCTATCAGGAAAAAATGCACCATAAAATGTATTGTGCATTTTCTCCTGAGTACGCAGATACCTCATATGTGGTGGAAAGTAATTGTTTGGGCGCATGGCGGGGCTCAGAAGAGAAGGAGCGCCATTTGACAGCAAAATTGGTTGGAATCATTAGCGGACGCCATGTCACGTTTGGAGACCCCCTATGGTGCCTAAACAGTGGAGCTCCCCCACAAGTGACACCATTTTGGAAACTAGAGCCCTCAAATATTTTTTCTAGATGTTTGGTGAGCACTTTGAACACCTGGGGGCTTCACAGAAGTTTATAGCGTTGAGCCGTGAAAAGAATTTTTTTTTTTTTTACCACAAAATGGTTGCTTCAACTAGGTAGCTTTTTTTTTCACAAGGGTAACAGGAAAAAATGCACCATAAAATGTATTGTGCATTTTCTCCTGAGTACGCAGATACCTCATATGTGGTGGAAAGTAATTGAGCGCATGGCGGGGCTCAGAAGAGAAGGAGCGCCATTTGACTTTTCAAACGCAGTGCACTGATCGGCCGCTGCAGGACGCACGGTCGGATGCGATAAAAAAAAGCGTCGGGGATACGTAAAAAAAAAAAGTCACGCCAAAAATTGACCATGGATGCAGATACGTTATGTGCATCCCTGATCAGCGCTTGGCGGGACGCACGGACGGATGCGATACAAAAAGCGTCGCAAATACGGAAAAAAGTCACGCCAAAAATTGAGCAGGGATGCCGATCCGTTATCTGCATCCCTAATCAGCGCTCGGCGGGACGCACGGACGGATGCGATACAAAAAGCGTCGGGGATACGGAAAAAAAAGTCACGCCAAAAATTGAGCAGGGATGCCGATCCGTTATCTGCATCCCTGATCTGCGCTCGGCGGGACGCACGGACGGATGCGATACAAAAAGCGTCGCGAATACGGAAAAAAGTCACGCCAAAAATTGAGCAGGGATGCCGATCCGTTATCTGCATCCCTGATCAGCGCTCGGCGGGACGCACGGACGGACGCGATACAAAAAGCGTCGGGGATACGGAAAAAAGTCACGCCAAAAATTGAGCAGGGATGCCGATCCGTTATCTGCATCCCTAATCAGCGCTCGGCGGGACGCACGGACGGATGCGATACAAAAAGCGTCGGGGATACGGAAAAAAAAGTCACGCCAAAAATTGAGCAGGGATGCCGATCCGTTATCTGCATCCCTAATCAGCGCTCGGCGGGACGCACGGACGGATGCGATACAAAAAGCGTCGCGAATACGGAAAAAAGTCACGCCAAAAATTGAGCAGGGATGCCGATCCGTTATCTGCATCCCTGATCAGCGCTCGGCGGGACGCACGGACGGACGCGATACAAAAAGCGTCGGGGATACGGAAAAAAGTCACGCCAAAAATTGAGCAGGGATGCCGATCCGTTATCTGCATCCCTAATCAGCGCTCGGCGGGACGCACGGACGGATGCGATACAAAAAGCGTCGGGGATACGGAAAAAAAAGTCACGCCAAAAATTGAGCAGGGATGCCGATCCGTTATCTGCATCCCTAATCAGCGCTCGGCGGGACGCACGGACGGATGCGATACAAAAAGCGTCGCGAATACGGAAAAAAGTCACGCCAAAAATTGAGCAGGGATGCCGATCCGTTATCTGCATCCCTGATCAGCGCTCGGCGGGACGCACGGACGGATGCGATACAAAAAGCGTCGTGAATACGGAAAAAAAAGTCACGCCAAAAATTGACCATGGATGCCGATCCGTTATCTGCATCCCTGATCAGCGCTTGGCGGGACGCACGGACGGATGCGATACAAAAAGCGTCGGGGATACGGAAAAAAAAGTCACGCCAAAAATTGAGCAGGGATGCCGATCCGTTATCTGCATCCCTGATCAGCGCTTGGCGGGACGCACGGACGGATGAGGTGTAAAAATGGACAGGGGATACGGAAAAAAAAAAAAAAGTTATACTCACAGTACCCAGAGGACTAGCAGGAGGATCACTGACCAGAAGAGCTGCAGAGGAACAGATGGCAGAGAGATGGACAGCTTTACAGGAGCAGCAGGCAGATCAGCAGAATGCCCAGGAAGGACCCAGCGATGGACGCAGATGTGATCAGGCCGGTGAAGACAGGTAAGAGGACGTCGGGGGAGAGCAGAGGGGGAGAGGGGGGGGGTGAGAGCAGAGGGGGGGGGGGGTGAGAGCAGAGGGGGAGGGGGGGAGAGCAGAGGGGGAGAGCAGAGGGGGAGGGGGGGAGAGCAGAGGGAGAGGGGGGGAGAGCAGAGGGGGAGACCGGAGAGGGAGCTGCAGAAGCAGAATAGAAATAATGGGGGAGGCAGTCAGATCGCAGGGGGAGCGGATCGGGATGTCGGGGGGGGGGGGGGTGGTTGGGGGGAGCAGATCGCGGGGGGGGGCACGGCAGGGGCTATCACGGCAGCGCGCAGGGGCACCACGGGAGCGCGCACGGGCTGCAAAGTGAGCACAGTACTCACTTTGCAGCAGCAGCGGTGGTAGCAGATCGGGATGCCGGGGGGGGGCAGATCGGGGCGTAGGGGGGCAGATCGGGGCGTAGGGGGGCAGATCGGGGGGGGGGGCACGGGCAGGGGCCTTCACGGGAGCGCGCAGGGGCCTTCACGGGAGCGCGCAGGGGCCATCGCCGGAGCGCAATACTTACCTTTGGAGCTGGCGCGGTGACAGCAGAGGCGGCGTCTGCGGCGGCAGCAGCGGTGGCGTGGTACCAAAAGTACCAGCCACTCCACGCTGCAGCCATGTTGGGGGAGGGTCCCCAGAGCAGCACAGGCCTGGGGAGGGCGGCCACCGGCAGATCAGACCGCCCCACTGCACACTGATTGGAGCGATTGCGCGTCATAGCACGATCGCTCCAATCAGTGCTGCAGGGGCTGGGGGCGGCATGTTTGAGGTCCACCTATGATATGCTGCAGCAGCTGCGGCATCTCATAGCTGGATCTCACAGGATCGCACTAATTCGGGCATTATTTTTGCCGAAATTAGTGCGATCGATGTGGTTGGCGGTTCAGATTTGAACAGCCAATCACATCGATCGTCGATAGGGGGTGGCGATGCCACCCCCCCTGGGGTCAAGCAAAGGTCCCCTGCTGTAAGAAACAGCAGGGGACATCATTTGAAAGCCGTTGCTATGGCCACGGCAATCAAATGAAGTTTAGGCCGTAAAATTACGTCCCTGGTCGTTAAGTCACGTTAAAATAGGACGTAATTTTACGGCCCGCGGTCGTGAAGGGGTTAATGAAAAACTTTTTTAAAATACAAAGAATATTTTTCTTGTAATAAAGATAAGCCACAAAAGTATACTGTCACAAACCACCGGGGGGGTCACTCAGAAATCCCCCGCGCTGGCTACCAGTACGTCACAATCGGGGGGTAACAAGTGGGGGTCACCCCTCCTTTATACCTCCCGACCGACAGACAGAGCACGTGATGCGCTCTCTAGCGCCCCTCTTATAGTCAGGCCAATTATGGAATTGCCCGACAATAAGCAAGGAGGCCGCTATACTACTTATGCCGATTATTGAAGGGTCCCCGGTGAGAGTAAGGTATATATTCCCCCGACCTCCGCGGGCGGAATATATAAAATCTCCCCGAATCTCACTGGCCTCCCCACAATAATCCTTGGCACAATTTGCTGCCACCAACCGATTTACGGTAACTATTAGCCGAACACACAGACGTGGGATTCAAGATCGAGATAACAGAACAGCCCAAGATTAATTATATAATTTAATCAGCCTAAAGCACACTAGAAACTACAATATATACAATAGGGAATCTACAGAATATACATATGTCAGAGTACAGTTACAATCAAAGCATGGGTTACAAACAGGCATACACAGTTCCAGCAGTTACCTTGTTGCGTCTGGCCACAGGGGGGCGCTGTACCCAGGTTTCTAGGATCCTTCCCACAGATGTTTCCTACACGTGCCCCCAGCGAAAAGAACACTGGAAAATGGCCGAAGTAGGGTTATCAACCTGGGCACATCCAGGTCCCCTCCTACCTTAGTGACCTCACAGGGAAGCACTGCCACTCCCCCTGCATGGATCAGAATTATCCAGCAAAGGGGATATTGGCCATAACTTTGCCTGGGAGCGTCGTAGGCGGACGCCAATGCTCTCATTGTGACAGTTATGAATTTAGCTACAGAACGAGGGGACTCATGACCTGTCTGCCAGTTCCCCATTGGCTGATATCACGCCTGGGGCATTTCCCAATGTCCTGCTCCCATAAAAAGGGTGTGCCGGCATCGTCCGCATGCGGAGACACCATTTTTATGGTTGCCATATTTATCGGAAATATGGCTTGCGAGATATGAACCATTTTTTACTGGAGTCGTTCTGTCTGGCTACTTCCAGAGCCTTGCTAATTAGCTAGCAGCTCCTACTACAGGGTGACGGCAGGGAGTCATCCTGTGTCCATTGTTCCCACACCACCTCATCTCCATATCACAGGACATGGCCATGGAGGTGTAAGTGGAACACTGAGAACAAGAAGGGAGGGGGCACTGCCAGGGAGTGATGAGGGATTATGACTGGAGTCATAATTCATCTTCATATCCCGGGATTTGCCTCACATATACCATCTCTGAGTCAGGAAAAATCCGAAGGTTCTTTAAACCGCACACCAGGTGCGTTTCGTGCAAATGGTTCTTAGACCTTAGATCATAATTCTATGGTTCTAACACCCAAACTTTGCAATACAGGCTTGAATGCATTTTTGCTAAATTGACAAAACACCCCTCTTCCTCCCACGATTTACTTCACTCAAAATTCGTTGAAGATGAAGTGTAGGTCACAAAGAAATGTTAACAGAGGTCAAAGAGCCATATGGTCAAAAAATAAGCCAATGGTGCTGAAGTGAGTACATATACAACACATGCGGGACCACATACCAAGTAATGTTCTTGTATTCATTTTGGGCACAACTAGAATCCAAGTGATGCACATTTCTGGCATATCTGCTGGTGAGCGTCAGGAAGACAATAAACATTTCCTTATACACCACCAGTGAGGTTTCAAGGAATTCCATAAGCAACTAGAGCTCAGTTAATTAATCCCAGGCCGACTGAACTCTGAAATCCAAGCCCACAAGATTCCCAGGGCTGTCACATCTCAGCAGAGCTTTACATGTACTGTCACGCCAAATCAGCACCTAATCTTCCAAGGTTGTTCTCTGCCTTTATATGAAAAACATCTCTTCTTACTTTTCATGAAAAAGCTTAGCGAGTATTGAAGGTTTAGACTGAGTGGCAAGAAAGGGGAATGCACAAACTGTACAGGATCAAAATGAGTGGAGAACTATGGGGAGAAACCTCTAAGAAACCATGGCTCAGCTCCGTACATATCGGCCTTCTGGTGGATCTATACGACGGGAGCATTTCCTAATGTATACTTCTGATGACTGGTTCCTCCTTATGCCACAGAACAGCTGTACGGTATGAGGCGTAGTACGAGTCTTTGTAGTGGTCCACTATAAAGGAAACAGCAGTCTAAATACAGAAACTAAATCAGTCATTAAAGGAGTATTCTCATCTGTACATTTATGGCATATCCTGAATATATAGCAAATAAAGTTCCCATAAATGGGACCTCCATCCACCTTGAGAAGGCTCCTGTCAGTGGATAGGAGTCTGGAAACCTCATTCATGTGTATGGAAGGTCGGACTACCTCTCCAACCCCAGCGGAACGTGGCAGTGCCCAACTCTTCACATAGATGTTGGCCCCATCAATGAATGTGAACATGCCATGAATGTATGAAATGGGAAAACCACATTAAAAGAAAGATTTCGGGCCTGATTCATAAAAGCTTTTAGGCAGAATTATGGTTTAAAGAGCTTTGGAAAGTGGCAAAACTTTGTCGCAACTTTTGGCATTCTTACACCATTTTCACCCAATACTGGCGAAGTGGGCCAAACCGAGGCAGGACGATAGCATGGTGATCATTGCTGATTAACTTCACAAGCGGCAGCGTTCTATAGGCCACAAAGCTTACTATTGCAGGGATCGGAGTTAGATTAATGGCCAGGCACACATAGGTACACACCACTTGTCAGACGCTCCCGACTCATTATGAGGTGTGCCCCTCACACTCCACCACCTCGTGAAGACCGCCAGTATTGAGGAATCAGGCACCAGGTCTCTTAGTGATTTGATTTTTGCAATTTCCTTTTGTAAATATAAACTCATTTATAAAAAGGTTCTCTGTGAAATAAACGGAGTACTCACCCAGTTCTAGCATTGCCTCTGCTCTTTATTGATTGGCTGCAGCAGGGATATTACTCCAACAGTGAAAGTGAGCACTGCAGCCAATCACTGGGCTCAGTGGCAGCCTACATTGACATCCCCTCTGAGCACAGTGATTGCAGCAGAGATGTGATGTCATGATTACAGCACACCTCTGCAGCCAGTAAACAGAGACCTGAGGAACAGCAGACAGGTAGCACTGGAATCTGGGTGTATGGCTAGCAGCTCAGTTTATAGAATATCTTGACAAGTCTTTGGTTAAACAGAATCTTTCAATAGGATCAACTCTCCTAAACCATCCATATGAGCATGTAGGTCACAGAAAGTTACCAGTGTGAGACATGTAATGACTGACAATAGTAAAGATGACAGCGTTCCTCCAGGTGAAAAAAAACCGTGTAAATCTTTATTCCATCAGATGTGAGAAAGCAACGTTACGACCTTGCGGTCTTTATCAAGCTTTATAAAGACTGCAAGGTCGAAACGTTGCTGTCTCACATCTGATGGAATAAAGATTTACAAGTTTTTTTTCACCCGGAGGAACGCTGTCATCTTTACTATTGGTATGTTACTACAAGTGATCCCTTGATCATGGACGTGCGTTCCTGACTTGCTGATTGTGCTGATGCACAGGCACATATAGTCTTTAACCAAGGTGCTGTGGACTTTCTTTTTTGTATATGTAATGACTGACAGTCTGCTCTCCTGATCTACATGTCTCACACTAGTAACATCCTCTTTCATTTAAAATAAAAGCTCTGGATGCAGATTCTCATGGAGATCCATATCTGGTCTATAGTTTTCAAAAGCAAATATACATATTAGGAAAAATGTGGATTCCTCTTGAATAAGACCTTAGATGTCAAGGTATCATGTTATTCAGCTTCCTATGACCTACATCCCCATATAGACGGCTTAGGAGGGCTGATCCTACTGACAGGTTCTCTAACTAAAAGTTTATCCCAGGTCTCCATACATGACAAGTCAGTGAGTGACTAAACACATTGCATGAACTGCTGCAGGAGGACCTACTGTGAAATCAGTCTGGACCATGACCATTTCTGTAGTTATTGTACCCTGCACAGTGTCCTCTCCAATCTCGACATGCCCAGAGAGGTCACAAGCATCCATATACTAACATATACGCTTCTATAGAAGAAACATCTGCAACATAAAACTTCCCTGGAAAGGAAAAACTTCAAAGGCTTCTGTGTTACTTTCTAATGGAACAGGTGTTCACCATATCGCATTGGCCGCAGACTACAGTATTGGTTTTGCACGGTCAGGATGAACTAAGGTATCTTATGTCTTTTCAGCGATATACCGTAGATGTCTGGATGTAGAACACATGCTGGTACCGGCATAGAAGTTAAGTAAATGCAGAAGAAAGACAAAAAGCCAAATAAAAAAGGCTACACATGGATGTGGCGCAACCAACAACCATTGTTTCCCTCTGCTTTGGTATTGTCCAATATGACCTAACCCTATAGTAAAGATGGGTCACTGGTTACAAAAAAGATGGATTTCATTATATTTATAGCCAAGCATGCACAAGAGTCTAAACTACCAACGTCATTACAATAGGACACCACCAAAATGTTCAAAAGTAAACCTGCCTCTAGGTTTGAGGCCACTAAACCACCAGATGGTCATTACAGCGCCCATGGAATATTGCTCCAATCATATCCATGTCAAAACTGTTCATTTTAATCCCTAATGCTGAAATAATTTAGAAATGACTGATACGAGTCTGGACAGGGGGAGTCTAGTGGAGCTGCGAAACGAGCATCTGCTGGTAATGTAGAAGTCCATTTACTATGAAGAAAAAGCCGGACTGCGGGTGGCTTAGCGTCCCCAAACCTAGTGACAGGTCCCTTTAAGTGTCAAACCCCTGCACAGTATTTCAGTACAGTCACTGGGTTCAGCGTGACGCAGCAGATATTCCCAACTATCAAATTTTAACCAAGAAGGAGGGAAGTGAACGTCCCACATAGATCACCACCAAGCCTTCAAAACAATTTCTAAAAAGCATTTGTACTACTAATTTGGTCCAATAATTGCACAATTGTGTAATTCTGGATAACAATTCTGTTTCAGAATCTTACCGCATGTATTGTCAATAAAGGAATTACTGAATGAAATAAAATAAATAAGAGATCCCAAAAAAGGTAACGAGGCCCCATCAATTAAAATACAGCAAAAAACGCACATATTGGTGCAAAAGGCAATAAAAATGTGTAATTAGTTCCATACAAGACTCCTGGAACTCGCAGATGACTGATCCTTTGATGTAACAATGAAATGTTGACATCAAGTCACCAGGTTGTGGCGTCACAAAACCAGGTTGAGGGCTGCAGATCAAGATGTGACCACGAGTCAGACGACCCAGCAACCCTCATAACCAAACTGAGGCTCTTTACCCTCAGGGCAAATGAGAATTGTAATATGTGGTATGGAACAAACTACAAATTCCTAAAAAGAGTTTACAGACCCCACGTACATCCGGGGAGTATCTGCACTACAAAATAACCAAACCTCCAAAATCCACAACTGGTATATAACTCAGAACAAACCCCCAAATCTGCAAATAAAAGCCTGAAGTCAGGGGGGGAATCACTACACCCCAGTAAATGTCATGTTCCTGTTCTGCTGTCACTGAATGACATTACTGACACAAAGGTGGCACAGCTCCACTGATTGGGTAACCTGCGGCTGACATTGTGCCCACGGAGAGGCACCCAGAGGATGGCATGGACAACACCTGTAATGAAACTGGACATCTTTAGAGCGCTAAGGGATGGACCAATCCAGGCCGGCTACCAGTGGCCAATGTTTCATGCTATTTCACATGCTCGTCTTTATAGGTGTTTTCCCATTTAGTGAATATGAAGAGGATCAGTCCCACGTGGACGTAACCTGAAAGTGACTACTACTGCTGGTAACGTCTCCTAAACTGCCCTGACCAGTAAAACCTGCAGCGCCTGTAGATTTCACTTTTTCTACCAATTTCATAAAAAGGTCAATCAAAGCAATTCTCCTTCCCATCACTTTACCAGGGAATGAAACCCAATCCTCCAAATGCGGGAAGACGTGTGCTCTCTTGTACCCTTTATTCAGTTGGCCGCCAAAGCTAACAAGCCCTCTGCACACAGACCCCCATCCCGAATTCTTCACCTGTCACACAGGACTTCCTGGGCTGAGAAATAAAGTAATGCACCTGGGTATGGACGGGGGGGGGGGGCGCGCCTGTCATCGGGGCGCAGCCATCTATACAGCACAGCGGAGAACATGTATCAGTGCGTAATGTAATAAACATGGCGCACACAACAACATAAAGCGCACACATAAATCACATGAGCGAGGACCTTATACCATGCTAGCATCATACATGTGCCCCTGAAGAAGGGTCTCTACACAACACCCAGGCCCATGGTTTCATGAAGATAAAAGCAGGCACCTTTATAGGGGGATCCATTGACGCTCTCGGAGCTGGACTGGACATTATCCACTGCTGCCGGCCTTTTTAAGCTGCTGAAGTAGCCCCTTGACCTAGAGTGACCGGCCCGGGGTGAGCGGCCCCCAGGACCAGTGAATGACACCGGAGAGCCATCCTTCCTGGAGAAGATGCCACTGAAGAACCTGAGCAGCCTCTTCTCCTGCCCCCTCCGGTCCATCTCCATCTGCTCGGACAGCTTGTGCAGGTCGCTGTTGTCCAGGGTCCGGTTCTTGCTCTTGCTCCGCTCCCATCGCTCCAGGTCGGACAGGGGCTCCGTCTTGTTGAGCACTTCCCCCACATCCAGGGTGTTCCTCTTGTCGGCGGGCCCCGGCGCTGCCTCCCTGCTCTCCTCTGCCCCCTGCTGGCTGAGGCAGCTGGAGCTGCTGTGGTGCTTCTCCCTGGTCAGGCTCCTGATCCGCAGCATGTCTCCATTCCAGTGTCTGAAGCTGAAGCTTCTCCGGAGCAGGCTGGGGTGCCTCCTGTCCCAGGCCCCCTCCGCTGCAGGCTTACATGGGGCTGCTGGCGGGGGCTCCCTGTGCTCCTGGGGGGCAGCCTCAGCCGGGGGGCAGCCGAGGTCCCCGGGAGACTCCGGGGGCGGCGGCGGCTTCTCCCCGGGGCTGGGGGTCCGCTCCTTCCCGGCCTCCCCCCGGCCGCTCCTCGGCGATGCCCGGGTGACCCGGAGCCGTCCCAGCTCCAGCTGCCCGGTGCTGCGGGTCCTGAAATTCCGGAGCCCCTGATGCGGCGGGGGGAAGGTGTCCTGCTCCTCTCCGCCCTCCTCCTCCTCCGGGCACCTCTCCAGCCGCGGCTCCTCCAGCTGCTCCTTCTTCACCAGGGTCAGTGAGATCCGGTACACCGTCTTCCTTTGCGGGGTTCCCCGCTCCATCTGGGGGGGCGCAGGGTCCAGTAAATACATGACCGCTCAGGTGAGAGCGCCCCCCAGCGCGGGGGCAGAGGAGCCGCAGAACACGGGGGTGCAGGGCGCCTCACCCCCTCCTCTGGCCGCGGCGAGCCGCTCCACGCTGCCGGCTGGACCCCGGCGGGGGCAGCGCTGACGGGAACGACATGAGGAGCCCGGGAGAGCAGCGAGCGGAGCCCGCAGGAAACTGACAGAGCGAGGTGCAGACACCCGGAGCCTGCGACTAGGAGGGCACAGGGGCGGGGAGACGAGCGGGGGAGCGGCGGGGAGGGAGGAGGAGGCCGGAGCTACGGGCAGACACGGCCTCCAACACAGCCGCACTACACCGGCGCTACCGACCGTGCACGGCGCCACCGACCCTGGGAACACAGCAGCCGCACAGCAACCAATCACAGCGCGCCTTTCATGTCCTCACCTGCAGACAAACACACACAAGCTAGGATGTAACTAGTTGCTATGGGCAACGCCTCCAGTCATAACCCCACAGTCAGGCTGTGTGTGACTACCTGGCCCGGAGGCCATGAGCCCTGCATCCAGCTGGCCACACAAAGACCCGTGTAGCTCTACAATGCCATACTGGCCCAATTATTTCTAAATAAATCATTAATTGTAAAACAAAAAGGCTATCTAAAGAATATGTCTGCAAAATTGTTAAAAATTCCAGTTACAAAGCCGAGATACAACCAATATGGCGTCACCACACTGACTATACGTTTCCTAGACTTCTACGGCTCAATCCCCATCACAAACCGCTTCCAATAAGCTTCCGATACACCGGCATGGAAGACCCACTGCGCTGTTCATAGCAGAATTATGGAAAACCCACTGTGCTGTTCATAGCAGAATTATGGAAAACCCACTGCGCTGTTCATAGCAGAATTATGGAAAACCCACTGCGCTGTTCATAGCAGAATTATGGAAAACCCACTGCGCTGTTCATAGCAGAATTATGGAAAACCCACTGCGCTGTTCATAGGAGAGTTATGGAAAACCCACTGCGCTGTTCATAGAGTTATGGAAAACCCACTGCGCTGTTCATAGCAGAGTTATGGAAAACCCACTGCGCTGTTCATAGCAGAGTTATGGAAAACCCACTGCGCTGTTCATAGCAGAATTATGGAAAACCCACTGCGCTGTTCATAGGCGAGTTATGGAAAACCCACTGCGCTGTTCATAGGAGAGTTATGGAAAACCCACTGCGCTGTTCATAGGAGAGTTATGGAAAACCCACTGCGCTGTTCATAGGAGAGTTATGGAAAACCCACTGCGCTGTTCATAGGAGAGTTATGGAAAACCCACTGCGCTGTTCATAGGAGAGTTATGGAAAACCCACTGCGCTGTTCATAGGAGAGTTATGGAAAACCCACTGCGCTGTTCATAGGAGAGTTATAGAAAACCCACTGCGCTGTTCATAGGAGAGTTATGGAAAACCCACTGCGCTGTTCATAGGAGAGTTATGGAAAACCCACTGCGCTGTTCATAGGAGAGTTATGTTCTTCCCCAATGAGGTGTCGAAAAACATTGTCGCTTCTTGTTTATCACTGTTAAGTGAAAAGACTGCAAAGAAAAAAAAAAGTGGGGATAAAAAAAAGCTTAAACTATAAAAAAATAAAATGCCCAAAAAACTAAAAGAAAAATAAAATTAATTTTAAAAACAAATTTTTTCAACTCCAAAAAACTCCATGTGAACCCAGCCTGAGTCTCCAGCAACTGACGTCACATCACAGGAACACATACAAGTCCTGAAACCAGAGGCAAGGACGGCCATTAGAAAACATTAATGATCTGCACATGGCTTAGGCTGCATTCACACATCGGTCCGACATGCCATTTTTTTCTCAGAGCCATAGAGTTTTAATCATCCATACATACATCGTAAAAACGGATCCAGTCCATGAAGATGGAAGACAGGCTTTGTACTTCAGTTTTCCATTCGTATTTCTTCAGCTTTTCCTCTGATCCATATCAAAGGGAATCTGTCAGCAAGATTTCACCTCCCCCCCCCCCCCCCCCCCAAAAAAAATTATATATACACTACTCACAAAAAGTTAGGGATATTTGGCTTTCAGGTGAAACGTATGGAAAACATATAGAAAGTTCACACTATAGTGGTATTTTGCAATGAAAGTGGACATTTACGTAAAAGCATTCAATGGTGAGTATCTCATCTTAAACAATTTATTGAAACACCAGTGTTGGGTACACCCTCAAAAAGTCAATGTCTCAATCGCTTGTCATGTAGCCTTGAGCATCAATTCCAGCTTCACATAGCCGTCTCCTGCTGGTCACAAGTGGAGTTATTGTCTGCTGAGACATGGTATCCCATTCTTCTTGAAGGATAGTCCTCAGGTCATTGAGGTTCTCTGAGTTACGGCCTCTCATTTTTCTATGGGATTCAGGTCTGGAGAAAGTGCAGCCACTCCATTTGAGGTTCCCCAGTCTCCAGCAGCCGTTCTCTAATGACACAACCTCGATGAGCTGGAGCATTGTTGTCCATGGAAGATGGTATTATGCCTGTGTTGTTCACGCAGAGGCACAATGACTGGATTAATGATGTTATTCCAACAGTAGGGGCTTATCACTGCACAATTTACATAGTGTAGGGCAGTTCTGTATTAATTAGAGACACCAGCCCACACTGTAACCACCAAAGGCTCGTCTGGTCCGGTCTGTACTGTAACACCACCAAAGGCTCATCTGGTGACAACAGTGGCTGATGCATAGCGCTCTCCTTAACATCTCCAACATAGTTGGCGGCCATCATTTCTTCTCAGCGTGAATCGACATTCATAACTGAACAGCACTGAGGCCCACTGATGGCTCGTACAGTGAATATGCCTCCTATGTCTGATGGTGTGGTCAGGTACCCTTGCAGGTCGTCCATCAACTAGACCAAGCTGATGTAAATAGTTTTGAATGGTCTGACGTGATACTTGGATGCCTCTCACCACCCTTAAATGTGCATGTAGTTGTGTGGCATTTATCATCCAGTTCTGAAGGGCATTATTCACTATGAAGATGTCATCGGTGTGGGATGTGGCCAAACTTCGTCCACTTCTATTACCTGTGACAATTCCAATCTCTCTGTATCTCTGTTGCAACCTGCTGATGACACTCTAAGCTCAGTGACCACTTCCATCTACGAACATCCTGCTTGAAGCCTCGCAATGGCGAGATCCTGGAGATCAATTGTTAGGTGCCGTCTTGGCCTCATGATGTCAAAACGTGAACAGCCTGATCAGAAGAACTGTTAAACACCAATTCGAATTCCAAAATTCGATTCGTGGATCAAACACCTGTAGGGAATTTTGCCTTTAAGCTCCTTGTTAGAGAACAGCTATTTGTGCAGAAAGTCCTGAAACATTGAACAGTTGGACATGAGCATCCAAAGGTTTAGAGGTCACATTATGTTCACATGAAAAGGTTAGAGAGCATTTTAGGATCATCCTGAAATTTCCCCTGAAAGCCAAAAATATCCGAGTCTACCCACGTCAGCTTTTAAAAACGGATGAGAAAAACCCAGATGGAATAAGGATGAAAAAGGTTCATTTCTTGAGGATGTAAAAATTGACACGGATGTGTGAATGTAGCCTTACGCTGAACTCTATGGTGATCTTCTTGCCATCCAGCTGAATTAGATTTTTTACGGTCGTGTCACGGTCACATGTACTAATGCGATCACATTCACAATCATTACTCGCAATGTCACACAGCGACCTTGCAATCTTTATGTCAAGCAACCAAATTACTGTAGATGCATAGCCCTAGCCGAAATGGCAAGTCTACATCAATAGGGGTAGGCACATTTTTTAACTGCGATTGCAAGAAATCTGTTTGTAATAAAACTGCGTTAGGCTATGTCTACACTGAGTTTGTGGAGGATGTTAGGCCACGTGCACACTTTGAGTATTTGGTGAGTTTTTTTTACCTGTCTGAATGCCATAAGTTTTTCTCATGCGTGGAGAAAAAAAAAGGAAAAGGTGGAGAAACTTTCTTTTCTTCTTAATTCGGACCTTAGGCTTCCTTCACTCGTCCGTGATTCCGGTACATATGACATCCATTTTCAAACGTACCGGAGACACAGACATACGCACATAGATTTGAATGGGTCTGTGCACACATCTATGTTTTCTCATGGAGTTGTATCCGTGTGCCGTACACGCGTGTCCATGTGTTCCACAACAGAGACTAATCTGTTTTTCTCCAGCAGCACTGATGTACTGATGTGATCCGTGTGACACGTACCGGAGAAAACACGTGGCTTTGAAATAAAGTTATTTTCTATACTCACCTGTCTCCAGCGCTGCTGTCACTTGCTTCCAGGCCCGCTCATTATGCTCATGAATATTCACTGCACTGTGGACCTGGAATCAGCAGCAGTGTCGTAAACAGCAGCGCCGGGGACAGGTGAGTAAAAAGTTCCTGTGCTATCACGGATAGCATACGGTGAACACTAGTGTGCCAAAATCACGGCACACGGATGTGCCATACATACCTTAAAACACGATCCGTGCAAAATGTCAGTGTTTTCACAAACGTATGAAGGGGGCCTTACACAGATGTCATCCACGTCCGGCCCAATTTTTTTTCCACAGACCCCATAGATTTGCATTGCCAATTTTAATGCAACCCTTGGATCAAAATCTGACATGTCTCTGTGATTTTCCACTGCTCAGTGACTGAAAAATTACAGAAATGAATGGCCACATAGCCTATCACAGATACGAGTGCTATCCATGAAAACTATAGATTGCACTCCTACACAAAAATAGGAATCACCCCTGAATCATTGAAACCTTTTTTTCCCGGCAAAGGTTTGGAAAAAGAAAAGCTTTGCTGAAAAATAAGAAGAAAAGTGGAATCTGCTCCAAAGTGGATTTAAAAATCTGGGGGGGGAAACACATCAGGAAAATAATGTGCGCTTCCTTAAGGGGATTCCACTTGAAAAGGTTGTTAGAGTTTTTTGTTTTGGGGGGGTTTGTGAATGAAAAATCCATATCAACTCAGCTTAATACAATCCCAATTGTGATAATCAAACATGGCTGACTCTGCTGGGATCAGCTTTTTATTTTAGGAGAAATACTATAACAGTAACATCAAATAAACTGATTGTTTAACATAAATAATAAAGCCCTCGTAGAAATATGTGGTCACACAATGAAGATCGTCCCCCCATTCTCTTTCAAAACTGTGAGAATTTCCACACAATGCTAGAATTCTATTGATTTATTTGCTAGAAATTAATGCAAAAGAAAACAAAAAAGAGTAAATCCAACAATTACCCTGAATCATAACATGTGTCTTATTGGGGATAAATCTTTGTGTCTTTGGTCGGCGGTGGAAGAATTCTACAACTTGCAAGTTCTCCCTTCACCGTAGGCCAAGTCAACAAGTCTCCATCTAGGGGATTTCTTACTTACATCCTTCCACTTCAGCTGAAGCAATACACAAGAGGACAACGAGACAAATATAAGCATTACACAAGACACAGTAATCACCACATTCTGGATCAGTGTGCACCATAATTGTAGGTGAACAGATATGAAGATTTTCCTATATAAAGTGTGTAGTGCCATTCACTCCAGGACTGCAGGAGTTAAACCAGCAATCATTAGATGTCTGACAGCCCCACCTGACATTAGGGAGGTAGCCTGGCCTCTTCACAATGATCTGCCACAATAAATTAGCTGCCACAGTGCCCATTACTCTGTCTGCAAGGAGTGAATGCACTAAGTGCACCTGAGCCCCTACCTTCCAGCACCCCCTTCTATGTAAACATTAACTTAGGAGCCCTCCCCCTTATAAGCAGCACCACATTCAGATTGACATCCCACCTTTTCCATGAGATCACATCCTATAAAGCATTTCTGTGGATATCTGACCTCCCCAGTAAGCAGTCATCTTATTTCACAAGACAATGGTGATTAGATTCTGCATTATATCGCGTGATAGGGTCTTACCCGATATAGAAAGATAAAGGGTGAAATAGCAGGGCGCTCACCTTTGACCACAACCAGTGCAAAAACCATTATCAGCTACCGCAATGTCCGCCAGCCCTACGGCTGAAGGAAACAAACAGGAACCGGGCAAAACTTGATTCAATCTGCGCCGCTATGAATAAGATGATGGTCCTATTCTGAGGAAGAAGTGGGGAATAGTTTCGAAACGCGGCAAAAATGCACCTTCTCTTTTATGCTATGGATTGGACCATCATCTTATTCACAGCAGCACAGTTTGAGCCAGGTTCCGGTTTGTTTCATACAGCCATAGACACCCAGAGGGACTAGTGATGAGCGAGCACCATCATGCTCGAGTGCTTGGTACCCTTAATGAGCAGTTACCGGTAATGCTCAGATGGGCGAGACTCAAGTACCCGACTAAAATGGAAGTCAATGGGGAACTCAAGCATTTTTCCAGCCCCCGGTCCTCGGGTAAGTAATACAGCAGTCTGACTGCACCCAATCACTGACGCTGGCACAGAGGGGTGGGTGCGGGAAGAGGTGAATATTCATTTTGCATTAACAGGTGACCCCACCACTGATGCAGGCACAGAGGGGTAGGCAGGGAAGGCGTGAATATTTATTTTGGCATTAACGGGCGACGCAATCACTGATGCCGGCACAACTGGGTTGGTGGGGAAAAGGGGAAATATTCATTTGGCATTGACGGGCGACCCAATCACTGACGCTGACAGAGAGGGGTTTGGCAGGAAAAGAGGCGAATATTCATTTGGCATTAACAGACAACCCAAACACTGACACCAGCACAAATGGGTGGGTGGCGAAAGGAGTGAATATTCATTTGGCACTAACGGGAGACCCAATCACTGATGCTGGCCCAGAGGGGTGGGCGAGGGAAGGGGTGAATATTCATTTGGCATTGACGTGCAACTCATTCACTGAAACCAGCACAGAGTAGTGGGAAGGGGTGAATATTCATTTGGCATTAACAGGAGACCCAATCACTGATGTCGTTACAGGAGTTTGGAGTTGTAGGAGACTGACACTGACCTAGGCATCCGTAATAATTTTGACATAAGAGAGAGCTGACAGAGCAGTCTCCTCATCCTTACCATCCATAGGCCAAAAACTAAATCAGAAAAATGGGCTAAGTTCACATAACCAAGTGTTGTCTGTGAAAAAATATGACTGCCCTCAGACCAATGTTATTCAATGGGGCAGTGTGCAAGACCGATTTTTGGTTTATTTGTTTTTTTTCACTGTCCGGGTGAAAAATAAAAAATTGCAGAATGCACTATTCTCTTCCAAATTTCTGATGAGACTATTTAAGTTTATGGGTGCATAAAAAAAAAAATATCGAATCCCATATGGATCACCCGTATAGCATTGATTTTTACGGATCCGTTGAAATTTTTTAACATAGGAAATGATTTGTTCTTTTAAATCTTAATGCCCATTGATGTATAAAAACGGACGTCATACAGATGACAATACAGATGAAAAATTATCAGTTTTTTTCTCCAGTGACTTGACTGGCAACCTAATAGAATAACATATCTGAATTAGAGTGGAAACTGTTTTTAGACCCAAGAATTTACATAGATCACATAACCCGTCGTCATATAAAAATACCATAATCAGCGTTAACTCCCCTAGAAAACAAATCAATATCTAGACCCCCATCTACCTAATAAACCTCTGCACCATACACACACAATGCTGCAATTATTTATTATGGTGTGGGCCGGTAAACACAGGACGGTAGAGAAGGATGCACAAAGCTCAGAGCCCGCAGCATCACTAAAGCCTTACTCAGTGCATTACATTATGCAGTAATCCTGGTTCAGTTCGTGTTTGGAGTGAAATCCCATATTTCATACTGCGCTGCGCTGGCGTACAAAATAAACACATGCAGGAAGGAAAACAAAAGCTGCTTTTAATTAATGCGGCCAAGACATGCCGCCTGGCTAGAGTCATGTTGGAGCAGGCTAGCATTTTATTTTAAATCTAGAAAATCTGCTTACAAGTAGAATAGTCTAAACAGCAGCGCGGGGTAGTGGGGCCTTCTCTAGACAAAGGGTTAATGATAAAATGGCAACCAAATCGGATTTAGGACGGACTCTCACAAAATCGCCCATGTTCCATATGTCTATTCTTCACATCCATATTAGAGATGAGCGATCCTGATCGGCAAAGATCGGAAAATGTTACAAATCGTACGATCTTTGGCCGGATCGGGATCAGACAGCCGATCATTTATTGTAGAAGTTGGCGATCTTGCCAAGAATCTGTAAATTTTCAGATGGCAAAAACCATCCTTTCAATACCCATCACAGCCCTTTTAAGTATTGTCATGGCTGTGATTGGCCACTGTAAAAAAAAAAAAAAAAAGCAAGCAAAAGGGTTAAAGTAGTGCATACTTACCGAGTCTCCCCCGCGGCTGCAGCGCTACTTCCAAGTCTGATAATTATCCCTAATGCATATTCACTGCTTTCCCCACCCACTGGTGTCTCTGACTGGCTGCTGTTAGATCCCGCCCCCAGACAGCACCTGTGATTGATTGGAATCTCAGGTGGGCTCGGCGATCCTGAACCAATCGATCCTTGGCAGGGATCACTCACGTCTAATCCATAAGTCCGCGTGCCATGCGTGTTTACATTTTTGTACATTCTTATCTTTTCATGAACAATGTAATAAAGCCCAAGTACAGTTTTCCATCTTAATTCTAATACAGCCCTGATAAACGCACAACATACGAATAGTAACCTGTACGTAGTCATATTTTTACACACCCATAGACCTACTAGAACGTATTGGGGTCCACAAAGTGCCATGGAATTAGTGGCGCTACATAAGTGAGTAAATACTATTATCTGTTATATCATCCATTAACAGATCAGTTTTTCAAGCACTGCATGTGCACAGAACACTAGAGGTTCATTAACAACACCAGTAAAAAAAGACCCATTGCAAACGGAGCAAAAGTGACACAAAACAGAAATTACCGTAATTTAATTTGCATCCATTTTGTTCCGTGTGCAAAGGATACAGCATTTCTTTTGGATCTGACAACTGGACGTGATCAGAGCCTAAAAGATACTAATGTGTATCTGATCAGCTACTCGCCTTTGACAATTGTCATTACGGCCATTGCAGTGCAGAGTTGTAGAGTTTTGGGTTACGTTCCCACGATGAGCTTTTGATTTCTGCACCTATTAAAGGGAACCTGTCAGGTGCAATATACACTCAGAACCAGGGCTGTGGAGTCGGTAAGCCAAACCTTCGACTCCGACTCCGGCTCCGACTCCTACATATATTGCTTATAGTTAGGTGAAAAATTTATTGTAGTACATGAATATGTGTATGTGAACATCAGACATTTAATAATTTTTATGATACAATAATCAAGATATTTGGATAGAACATAAAATATATTTATTGGAATACAACTTTAGAACACAAAAAACTGTAATAAACTGTAAATATGTAATACACTATGTAATATACAGTAGATTACATATATATCTTGTGTGTGTGTATATACACTGTATATATATATATATTATATATATTACATATTTACAATTTATTAGTTTTTTTGTGTTCTAAACTCTAAAGTTGTATTCCAATAAATATTTTATGTTCTATCCAAATATCTTGATTATTGTATCATAAAAACAATTAAATGTCTGATGTTCACATTGTACTACAATAAATTTTTCACTTAAATATAAGCATTATACTAAATGTTGTTATTTAGTAAAATATTCAGCACATTCTGCATTGCACTCCTGTCCCCAATTTATTATATATTTTAGGAGTCGGAGTCGGTGCATTTTATACCGACTCAGACTAGTTTTTGGTCCTACCCCTATCATGTCCTATGCCCCACAGTCTTTGGATATCTACGGTGGAAGATGTCGTTTTTCAAGTTATCTTGAGACATGGAGGTGTTCTTGATGCTGGATAGAAATTAAATACTTACATGTTCCATTTGAATGATGTAATGGATATATCTCTATTCATCCACAGATGTATTATATGTGTGACGTTTTATCCTTGTACATATATTTCTATGGTATATGCATGTATGTATAGTATCACACATACTATGTCTTTTTGCTGGGTATGTGGCTATGAATATGTGAAAGTGCCGGCTTCTCTTCTCTCCCTGTCTCTATAACGCATCTTTTGCTTTTCTTATATTCCACCTATATCCATCCAACCATGGTATATTGCGACTTCCTCTGTTGCCACACGTTCTTATTACTGACCATCCGCCTCTGTTCCACACTGTGGGCATCTATGCCCGATATATTAATGGACGGTTTGTCATCCCTTGGGTAGGCGGACTTACCCGATGACGTGTCAGAGGGAGGTCTTTACTTTCTGACGCGGCCGTTGCCGGCGTCCTTAGCAGCGGAGTTCCGGAAGTGCTGTGACGTCACAGGAAGTTTTCTTCCCTCCGGCTTCCGCTGCTGAGGACCCTGGGCGGCGCGTCTCGCAATACCCCGGTCTGTACGATTAACTTAATGAGGGGGCGTCTGTTCATTGGGGCCGGACCTCCTATATAAGATTCACATCTTGCACTATTTTTTATCGTCCCCCGACGAAGCACACGGAGCGAAACACGTGTTGGGACGTTTGATCCCCACGTGTTACCCGGGCCCTCGGCGTCATATCCTCCTGGTAGGTTTGCTCGGCTTTTGCTAACAACTGGTTGTGCCATCTTGGCCATTTCTACTCTCTTTGAGCTGTGCCTGCCTGGTGTGATTTTACTATGGTATGTCTGCCGTTACTCAGTAGAGACTTGTTCTCCTGAATGAATGCTTGGGACACGTGGGGTTTTCCCCTTCAGCACTAATTCCCTTGGTCCTATGTTCATATATGTATGCCTATGTATTGTTTTTCCCCTACA
>NC_134359.1:92640149-92670149 GCF_048569485.1 Anomaloglossus baeobatrachus | reverse complement strand
TCCACAGTGTTTTTATATGCATGCTGGGCATACAGTTTTTCTGAACTCCCAGCCACATTACATTAAGGCCCAGTGCACACAGTACAGTTTGTGATGCGTTTTTGGTGCACAAATCTGATTGTCTATCCTTATCCCAGCAAAGTCTATGAGCAATCAGAAATGCTGTGCGCACGTTGCTTCTTTTTTGCTTGCAGTTTTTGGTGCAGAAAAAAAACAGCATGTCAATTGTTGGTCTGTTTTTTTTCCTGCGTTTTTCAGCTTTTTGGCTTTGTGCACACGCTGCTTTTTTTTTCGTGTAGCTTTGGGTGCAGTTTGTGGTCCTAAACTGCATGCATTTCCTTCACCAGCAAAGTCTATGAGAAATCCGAAATGCAGTGCACACATTGCTTCATTTTTGCCTGCAGTTTTGGTTGCAGAAAAATGAAGCAGTATGTCACTTCTTTTCTGCGTTTTCCCCTGCGTTTTGCCATTGACAATGTTAAAAGAACACAGGCAAAAATGCATCAAAACGTGGCAAAAACGCACAGAAAACGCTGCAAAAACGCATGCGTTTTTTATGTGTTTATTGCTGGAGAAACAAAACTGCAGTGTGCACACACAGCCTTTCAGCCATTGAATTCACTGGAAAAATAAAGTACCTAAAAAAGCACCAACAATGCATGCATTTTTCGTCCACAAGGTGCGTTTTTGTGGTGCAGAAGATTTCTGCAGTGTGCGCACATACCCCAACTGATTAATGCAGATTTTTGCACACACAAAAAAACCCACAGCATTTACACTGGTCATATAGGCCAAACTGATGAAGCACAGCGATTCCTATATATAGATGATTGGCCAATGTACCTGGTTTGCACAATATACATAATTACAAATTAGAACCCAATTCACATGCTCCAGAAGGAATCAAGGCAATTATTGGCTGTGCCATTGAAAAAAAAAAGGATAATTAGAGGATAAAAATTATATCTGGGGAAACTACAGATAGAAGGACAATGGAGCCAATTCTTGTGTGGTTCCATAGAGCTTAAACCGCAAAACTGTGGAAAAAATGAGGTGGTCAGTCCCAGAATTGTCTTACAGGTTGAATTTCACACAGACAAAACCTTAAGGCTATGTGCGCACGTTGCGTATTTGCATGCAGTTACGCTGCGATCTGCACCGCAGCGTAACTGCATGCGTCCTGCGTCCCCTGCATAATCTATGAAGATTATGCAGGAGCCGTGCGCACGTGGCGTATTAGAGCGCAGCGCTTCGGCTGCTGCCCGAAGCGCGCGTTCTAAGAAGTGACATGTCACATCTTTCCTGCACTGTGCCTGCATCCTCCGCCCTGTGTATGGGAGGAGCTGCAGGCAGAGCGCATGGAATCGGCTTTTTTTTTTTTTCTCTACGGACTTTTTCTGCAGCGATTTGAAGTGTATGTGTGCTGTTCAAATCGCTGCAGAAATTTCTGCAGTGACAGTACACAACGTGCGCACATAGCCTTAGAGATGTTTTTATTTATTTTTAAGCGGAGTAGACCTTTTGGCTGGATCGGCTGACCATTAATGCATATGGGGGAGCCTCCTAAAAAAAAAAAAAAAAAAAAAGGTAAAGAAAGAGAAGGATTAAATTGAAATGTCCAACCCTTTTTGTTATCCTTAGAGATAATCTGTGACCAGATGAGTCCGACAACGGCTTAAGGGTGCTTTACACGCAGCGACATTGCTAGTGATGTCGCTCGTGAAAGCACCCACCCCCGTCGTTTGAGCATCACGGGCAAATCGCTGCCCGTGGCGCACAAAATCGCCGGTATGTGTCACACAAAATTACCTTCAAAGCGATGTTGCTGTGGGCGGCGAACAACCTCTTTTTTAAGGGGGAGGTTTGTGCGCCATCACAGCGACGTCACACAGCGGCCAACCAATAGAAGCGGAGGAGCGGAGACCAGCCGCATTAACGACACGCCCACCTCGTTGCCGGGGTGTCACTCGTAGCGATGTGTGCTGCCTGAGGAAAGAACGAACAACCTGCGTCCAACACCAGCAACAATATTTGGGAAAGGAACGACGTGTCAACGATCAACGATTACGTGAATATTTTTGATAGTTAGCGGCCACTCGTAGGTGTCACACGCAATGACGTCGCTAACGAGGCTGGATGTGCGTCACGAATTCTGTGACCCCAACGATATCTCGTTAGCGATGTCGTTGCGTGTAAAGTGGCCTTTAGCTTGCATTCGAACTGGCCGATCGATCATGAGTATTCCCAGGAACGCTTGTTTCCTGACAATCGGCCAGTGTAAACCTGCTGCCGATCACCCGCTGAACAAGTAAAACGATCGCCCGTCAGGTGAACTGAATTTTAAGCTTAAAAAAGGTTCCTAGACCAAGAGGTGACAATTCCACCAACAGCCCTTGTAGAAACTAGAAGAACAAGATTGTTGCATCTGATGCAGAAGACTCCGGAGCGTGCACTCTGCTGCGACCGTTCAGCGTAGATAAGTGACACTGCAGATTTCTGCAAAAAGAAATACAAAGGGATAATTGTTTCAAATTTGTGTTAGGCTTCTGCCACACTCACGTGAAATTCACGCACGTGCCGAGAGACACGTATTTTCCCTGCGTGTTGCGTGCAGGTAAGTACGTGTCTCTGGTACGTGCGTGACACGTGTGTTCTACGTGTGTTATCCGCGATAGCACACGTAGAACCGGTAATTAACATACTCACCTGGTCCTTCCTGATGTCCGCCCTGCTGTCCGTGGTGCTGATCCTCGGTCTCCAGCCCTCCCGTCTCCCCGCTGCTGCTGCCAGGCAGTGAAGTGAATATTCAATGAGAATAATGAGCGGCGGTCGGCAGCAAGAGGCAGCAGCGGCAGAGACAGGAGGGCTGGAGAAGGTGAGTTAATGTTTTTTTTTTTTTCACTGACGTGTGTTTTCTCCGGCACGTGTCACACGGGACCGCATCCACACTACACCCGTGTGGTACGGGTGCGGGCCGTGTGACACCCGTGCTGCGGGAGAAATCACTGACATGTCAGCGCTTTGAAAAACGCACACACGTACAAACGCACACGGACACACGTTCCGTGTGGTTTTACGTGTGTGTGCCTGCTACAATAGGGTAGCATTGGTTAACGTGTCTCCGTGCCGCCGGTACGTGTAAAAAATGACAAACACGTGCCGGCAGCACGGATGTGTGGCGCTAGCCTTACATGGTGTCAGAAGTTGTTGACGACACGTTCCACCAATGATGTAATATGTATAGGGGCGCAGCCAAATATCCTAGTCTCCAATTTTTAATTTGATCCTCCATGCTGGTAAGAGTCATGGTTCTAGCTGCTGGCTGCAGTAGTTACTGGATAGTCACTGGTATGTGGTCTTCATTTTTCAGTCTACACAACACTGTAAATACATTGCGTTACCAATCTAGCCAGCCACTGATGAGGAAAAAAAGCGACCGTCCAACAGAAGAGTAGACGACCAGCTCAGCCATTAGGGAGGTGTCCGACCACCAGCTCGCATCTGTTTCAGTAACAACCACCAGATTGTTAATACAGCTCAGGACTTTGATACTGGCTGTAATTTAGGATTAAAACAAATAAATGTAATAAAGTGTATTTAGGCTGAGTACACATCTGTGTCATTAGAGGCCTCAGTCAAATATGCCCCCCCCCCTCCCCCCCCCCCCAAAAAAAAAAAACAATGTGCAGGTCTGTTGTGCTCAGCAATAAGCCAGACACTGTGACATAAGTGAGTAGACCCGATAATACATCAATGAGGTTATGAACCGTCAATTTGAACTGCTTTATTCTGTTAAAAGAAAAAAAAGTGGAATTCAGAAAGCAGATGAGCTCAACTTTTTATAAAACCATAAGCCCACATAGTCACAAATGATGGTTACAAGGTGAAATACATCCTAGGCGCAGGCAGACGTAAATTGGGGCATACTTTAACTAAAGTGCTGTCAACAACAGTTTTTGTAAGGCTGCGAGTAGATTTGGAAATAACTGAGAAATCAATTAGAGAATCTGATCTTTAAGATCCTGTGAATGGGGTTCCTACAACCCTTTTATATCCTGCATACCTGTGAAAAGTGTTTTATACATATCCTGCACGTCATGTAAATTGAGTGGCCAAGTCCTATGGGTTAATCCAGATTACGATCAGCGCGACCCTGGTCCCTTCAAACGCCACCTCCTCTAGGTGGATGGAAGTGGATGACATCTCTAGGTGATGCACACTGTGATAGAAGTCTTGCAAATGGACAGTGGAATCAGAAACCTGGGCAGACGCACTTCATTTTATGTATATAGAGAAAAACCTCTCAGTCAAACAGATCAGGTTGGGTAGAATCCCTCCATGTACCCAACTTGGACTACTCAGACTAGTGACAGTCCCTGGACAGATTTTCAAACCATGTTTTCTCTGAAAAGTCACAGTGTTTCAGAGTAAACATACCTGTCTGCAATCACGCTGGTAGAAACCTCCTGACGAAACCGGTCTACAGTGAAACGTGCGTCGAGGTGTGAAGCTGGGGTTCCCATCACACATCTCCATCAACATGGCTACAGGTAACTGATGTATTATTTCGACTATATATGTTTCCAAATGTTACGCTGCTAGTTATTATGTAGGAGAGCGATATTTGAGAACTGGTTCGTAGTTTGATACATGTGGATACATGGGATTGACTTTCACAGGCCCATGCATACTTTATTGCAAGTGATTCTGATAGAGACATACATGTTGGATATTTGATATATATGTTTTTCAGTGCAATAAGAGGGCATAGTTCAATATCAGACTGCTGATATCCATTTAGGACATTTGATACACGACCCCAATAATACTGTCATCTGTACTGTCTCTTGTGTACGGTTTGCCTCTCATTCCTTTCTTCCTTTTTGCATACACTATAAGGAAAAAAAACTGTTAAAAAAAAAAATAATAATTTATAAAATAAAAAATATATTATATTTTCATTATACTATCTTGTCCCTGATTATTTTGTAGGTTCTTATATGTGGATGTTTTCAGGGTTTAATTTTTTTTTTTTTACGACTCTGATAGGTTTAGTATCTGGTACATACTGTCTGAGGTTCTAATGACAGGTTTCTTTTAAAGAAATTAGGTTTATATTAAAAAAAAAAATCATCCTTTTGTGCTATCCCCAGACACTGTGACAAATAAAAACTTATCTGTAAAGGTACACATTTGTCTAAAGTTTATTAAACCGAATAATTTTAACCAAAACAGTCGTTCTTGGTGAAACTTACCACTGAATCATCGTTTTAGCCGAACAATGACGAAATATATCAAATAGAAAAGCTATAAAAATTTTAATTTGAAAATAGCTAAACTTGTGAAAAAGGTCATTTTTTTCTTTGCTCAGTACTACGGAACATATATGGCCAGACTGACCAGTATGGACTAAAATGAGTATAATTGCATCAGTGAAATGATCGCTCATTAGAAGACATCTAAGGTTGTTCAACCATAGGCGTACTTCTATTGCCACCATAGGCGTACTTCTATTGCCACTAGAGGCGTACTTCTATTGCCACCAGAGGCGTACTTCTATTGCCACCAGAGGCGTACTTCTATTGCCACCAGAGGCGTACTTCTATTGCCACCAGAGGCGTACTTCTATTGCCACCAGAGGCGTACTTCTATTGCCACCAGCGGCGTACTTCTATTGCCACCAGAGGCGTACTTCTATTGCCACCAGCGGCGTACTTCTATTGCCACCAGCGGCGTACTTCTATTGCCACCAGAGGCGTACTTCTATTGCCACCAGAGGCGTACTTCTATTGCCACCAGAGGCGTACTTCTATTGCCACCAGAGGCGTACTTCTATTGCCACCAGAGGCGTACTTCTATTGCCACCAGAGGCGTACTTCTATTGCCACCAGAGGCGTACTTCTATTGCCACCAGAGGCGTACTTCTATTGCCACCAGAGGCGTACTTCTATTGCCACCAGAGGCGTACTTCTATTGCCACCAGAGGCGTACTTCTATTGCCACCAGAGGCGTACTTCTATTGCCACCAGAGGCATACTTCTATTGCCACCAGAGGCGTACTTCTATTGCCACCAGAGGCGTACTTCTATTGCCACCAGAGGCGTACTTCTATTGCCACCAGAGGCGTACTTCTGATCCACAGGCCTGGCAAATTCCGGGTTTGTGTCATTAGTCCAAAAAACAGAACTCCAAAACTTTTGTAGCTTATTTTTATGGTTTTGAACATATTTCTTGTGCTTTTGGGTTATTAGAGATTTATGTCTGGGAGTTCGGATCACTGATCTGGGACCGAATGAACCCTTTACCCTTTTGACCTCTTGACTTAGACATAATTCTAATATGCAATCAAACTTCATAGTAAACAACCCCCTAGTCAGTCCAGGTACTTGATATGTGTTACTTAGTCTTTTGAGACAACACCTGACTTGCAAATGTGTGTACCCATGAGGGATTGTATACCGGGAATATAATAATTCCGAGACTATAGTAGTCATTAAAAAGTGACATTTTGTGTTGAATTTGGAGAAACAACTTGTTACATTACCTGTGATGAGCTAATTACTTTGTTCTTGGGTTTATGGCAAATAGAAAGTTTGGAAACTTTGTTAATAAACCTAAATTGCAATAAGGGTTAAATAATTTTGATTGCAACTGTAAGCGAGAGCAACCTGATATACTTGTTAGACACTTTTCATTTCTAGGTTACTTCATGGTTGTAAAAACAGATAATACATTTTGCATCCCAATTATTTTGTGTTGAGCAAATTGTGTTTCGATTTCAATGCACATCTTTTCCAATATTCTGAATTAGATTGGCCCTTCTCGAGCTGACTGCCCTTCTCGAGCCTACTGCCTGTTCTGTCAAAAGGTCACTTGTTAGCGTTCTTATGTTATATCGTGGGGCTTGTTAATAATTCTATCTATATGGTAGTGACTAGGAAATAACCAGCCATTGTGACGATGGATTCTCCACTCCTCACGACTTCTTAAGCATACCTTCAAGTCCTGAACTGGATAAAAGACCCAAAACATTGCAGAAGAAACTCGTGTTCTGAGCTGCTAAAAAAATGAAATGAAATGGCACAACGGGAGAATTTGCTTCAATTCTCAATGTCGTTTTGGCTCCGGGGTTAAACAGACCCAGCTGTCCAGGAAATGCCATTGTAATGAACACATTATTGAACACGGAGGAATCAATCAAGGCTTCTTTCTGAATCCTTCCCATGCCGCGCACGTGCCAATCTCCCCAAACAAAACACATAACACCCCCTGAAAAATCCAGTGTCAGTCACTTATACTTTTTCACATGGTTGTCTACACTAAAATAGAGATGTCATATCCCAGAGAGGTAAACTACACCAGTCACAAAAAGGTTTATACAGTCATCCTGCAACAGAACCCTGAAAAAGTAGCATAGAAACACAATAAGCGGCATCTTCTGAAAATCCCACGGTCCACAGGATTTTTGTATGCTGCATGTTAGGCTTTTTTTTGGGGGGGCTGGGGGGAGTTATCGGCAAAATTTAAAATAAGGCAAACTACATATTACCTTTCTAAAACATTTCTTACATGGCTAACCTAGAACTCAACATTTCAATTGAAAAGGACATGAGATGCTTCATAACCAGAGAATCCCATTTCTGGATATCACGGTTCCACTCTTCAACCCTAGAAGTCCCAGAGAGGGGTCATTTAACATTTCTACCTTTGGAACCCAGAGACGGGTCGAATGACCTGAAGGATTTTAGCTAACATCCTATAATCACCGTCTTTTGTTCTGTATTAAGGCCATTACTGTCGCACCACAGGAGGTTGTTGTTTTCCATTGAGTTTAGCCATTTAGTTTCTAGTTAGTTCTATTCAGTTTATCATCAGTCATTTGACCCTCTTTCGGGACTTCAGGGGGGGAGCTCGAAATTTCTGGGTCTTCTAGAATTAAAATCTCATCGGCACAGAGTAAAAACCTGTTTAGTTATGTAGGATGACAGATGATACTTTGTTGGAAATGTGATTTTAAAGGTGCTCAGACACCTAACAGTTTTGCAGGGATCAGATGACCATCTTATCTGTATGGGGTTCTCTTGACGGTCTTTGATAAATGATGTTGGTGGAAGAACAATCGGTCATGTTGACTTTCAGAACCCAATCCCTTTCGTTCTCAGGTAAGATAAGCCATAGCCACAGGTGTTGGGTAGCAGCTTAAGCTGGCCATACACATGATAGTTGCCGGCCAAATACTGGTTCAGCTGACTGCTATCGATTTCCCCCATACACATATGCACCCAGTTTGCCCCGATTCTCCCCATACACATCAGCACCTGAGGAAAAGAAGGTGGAATCCGACAACAAAAAAAGTCTTCATTGAGGGAAAATATCCATCATTAAGATCCCGTTTATTAGTGCTAGTTAAAATCCATTACATGTACAGACATGGGGACGCGGTTGACGCGTTTCATAAGAGTGTCATTAGCGCCTGAGTTTTCAAAAGATAGAAAAGATTAAGTTACTGCCAGACCCCTCTGATTGTGGCTTATTTTCCTTGAAAACAAAAATGGACCAGGCATGAAGAATAAATCAACCTGATCCTTCTCTCTCCCAATATTATCAGTCAGAGATAAGTTGGGAGCCCCCTCCCCCCCCCCCCATTGGATTGTTGACCAATTCCACCAAAATGAAGGTTTGGATAACTTTCATGTAATGGGTATGGGAGCTGTTACTCTCAGTCCAGCCAGGGGAGCATTATAATAGGAGAATTGGGAGGAGTGGCAGTCAGCTATTGCAAGCTCTCCATGCACATTTAGTAAACTACCAAAGGGGAAACAACCCAATGATCACAAGGTAGGCTGGGAGCAGGACCCACACTGATCTGATATTGATGCGCTATTCTATGGAGAGGTCATCAATATTTGTGGTCAAACCACCTCTTTAACCTTGTGAATCTCTCTTTTGACTTAGTTCTAATATGCACATGTAACAGTAAACAAACCCCTAGCCAGTCCAGGTATTTGATATGTTATATCTCATTATTGGTTAGTCTTTTCATTAGTCGCAACAGGTGTGCTGAAATCAATACCATGAGGGATTCTATACAGGGGGTTGAATAATTCTGAGTCTAAAATAGTAATTAAAAGTGCCATTTTGAATTTGGAGAATCTCCACACATCCCCCCTTAACGATAAACTAGGCATGTAGCTCCAGTTATAACAATCTGCTATAATCTATGGTGCACTCAGCCAACAAATATCTTGAAAAAAATCTATTTTCTACTTACTAGTATTGTGAATCTTTGTCTGTTATCATATAACTAAATTCAGTGGTGAATACGTAGCTCCAGTGAAATTCTGTTTATTGCTGTTTTACGTATTAAATGCAAGCTCTGCAATACAATTACAATATGTGAATACAGTCTATAACAACTTTAAAGAGTAAGTGGTGTTTTAATTTTTTTTTTTTTACTAACTCACATGAAAAGAGGAAACTTTGAAATATATCTTCGAGAATCTGCTTATTTTCCCTCCTGGATTAATCTTTCACTCTGAATTCATGGGTAAAATCTATATTCAGAGAATACTGACTTTCCCACTACTGAGATAGGAGATGGCAGTTGGTGCTCATAACGTTCTATGAAGTGGGAGGAGCTAGAGAAAGACACAGACATTCTGCAGCAAGTTCTCCTGAAATAACAGTAAGAAATCACTCACACCACTGTATTTATTGGACAAGTACTATCTGATATTTTATCGGATAGCACTAGGCCAATGATATGTAATTGGGCAATGTTGTATCAGTGTTTTGGGTTTTTTTCTCTTACCGATTGGGCAAGAGAAAAAAATTGTAGCATACTGCAATTTGATGCTCAAATCGAATTCCACTCACCCATTCAAGTCTATGGGTGCGTGGAAAACATCGAACTGCACTCGGATGTCATCTGAGTGCAGTCTGATTTCAGTAGACTTAAGAGTACTTTACACGTACACGCCCCCGTCGGATGTGCGACACGGGAAAATCGCTGCCCGTGGTGCACAACATCGCTAACACCCGTGACACGGACTTACCTTCCCTGCGACGTCGCTCTGGCCGGTCGTCGTTACAGCGGTGTCACACATAGCGATGTGTGCTGCCGCAGGAACGACGAACAACATCGTACCTGCAGCATCAATGATATTAAGGAAATTAACGACCTGTCAATGAGCAACGATTTTTCACATTTTTGCGCTCGTTGATCGTCGCTCATTGGTGTCACACGCTGCGATGTCGCTACCGGCGCCAGATGTGCGTCACTAACGACGTCACCCCGACGATATATCGTTAGCGATGTCACAGCGTGTAAAGCACCCTTAAGACAATAGAGAAGAAGAGATATTCTGTTTTCCATTTTCTCCTTCCAGTGTGCTCTGATTTTCACATCCAGATGATCAGAACACTCCAAGGCCCGTTTCACATATCCGGCATTTGGCCAGATTGCCTGATCCGGCACAATCCAGTACAGTGTTAATACTGTACAATGGCATCGCGGCAAGCTCCGGTCACATGCTCTGGTCATATGACCGGAGGTTGCTGCGACGCCATTGTACTGTATTACACTATACTGGAATGTGACGGTTCCGGCAATATGCCGCATATGTGAAACGGGCCTAAGCTGACACTCAGATCAGACTCTTGATCAGAGTTTGATCAAAGTGTCATTAGCATAATCGTCCCAATTCTCTCAGATGAATGTACGGCTGTGTGACGCTGACACTAGGGTGCATTTGCACTGGCACGCTGGCCAATAACTATCAACAAGCTTTCTTAGGAACGCCAAGAATCAGGAAGTCAATAAATGTGTTATTTTTAGTTGCCTCAATGTACACAGGCTGTGAATCCCCTGACAAATGAGCAACAAGCTTGTTCATCAAATGAAATTATTTTTAACTTGCCAAAAAAATATTATTTGCAGCACATCGTCCTGTGTTTAATTTGCACATGTGCTGCTAAGAACTAAGACCATCTATGTGCACAAAATAATTGTATTACCGATTGTTTAGTGCGCATGGGAAGTGCAGTTGGTTGGTCAAAACAAGGTATTAACTGACTACCGATTGACCTCTATGTAGCCGATCGATGATTGTTTAATGCCCCCCCATCAGCCAGTGTAATCAGACTTTTACGCTTTATGGTTTGCTTACACTGCTGTATAACTCGGACGAGTGCAATGCGAGAAGAAAAATATGTATTTCACTTGGACCCATATTACTCAATGAGGCAGTGCAGATCTACGACTTTTTTCTCAGCTGCGTTCGGTCTGAGAAATAATTCACATAAGGCCTGAGACACACGGCGAGAAAAACGGTGCGAGTGGAGTGCAATAAAACATCGCATTCCACTCGGACCAATATTAGCCTGTGTGTCTGCCACATGAGCGATTATTTTCTCAGCCCTAATCGGACCAAGAAAATAATTGCAGCATGCTGTGGATGCAATGCGAGACTCTCTCTCGCACCCATTCAAGTCTATGGGGCGAGAGAAAAATCGCACTGCACTCACGGTACACCGGTGTACTGCGAGTGCAAAGCGAAAATGGCAATAGCTGGCAACAGAGGAGAGAGGGAGATAAATCCCTCCCTACCATCTTCAGTGCCAGCCCGCCCCTCCTCAGCACTGGCCATCCCCTCCTGAGTGCCGACCCGCCCCCCGCAGCGGAGGTCCGCTCGCACAGTCGGACCTCAGTCGCAGGGACACTCGCATGACACTCGTCTCTACTGTACTGCCAGCATGAGCCGAGTATCATGCGAGGATCGCAGTAGTGCCCCGTGTGGCCCCGGCCTAATGCTGCGAGAGGATGCGTAAATCAGATGAGACTCACCTATTCAAGTCTATGGTGCAAGAAAAAAAAAAAAAAAAAAGAATGCCGCACAGACCATCCAAGTGCAATCCATTTTTTACAGATACATCACCATTCTATAACATAGAACACTGTAAATGGTTCTGTAAATGATTGTTGAGTAACAGCTGCTGAGAAAAAAAACACAATGCATACATGTCATGCCCGGGTTACCGGACGAGATGGAAGTGGGTCCAGTGGACCAAGGTACCGTTCACACACCCGGAGGAGTGGACCTTGTGCAGCCACCGAGTCTTCACTAATGGCAGCAGGTACACATGCTGGAAAGTGTCCACCCGGAGGTAGCCCCTGGGGATCCCGATACCTCAGCAGCTGGTGCCACAGGATATAGACCAGGACCAGATGCTGGAGCGGTCATAGACTGGCTGGCACTGGTGTAACAGGCAGGCGGAAGATACTTTCAGGGACTGGAGTAACTAGATAGACAAGAGGGAACATGGGTACTACTGTATGTAAACAGAGACAGGATTAGACACCAACATGGAGTGCGGAATAGGGGGACCTGACAACTAGTACAGGCAGACTAACTACAGGGACACGTTTACAGGCACCTCCCAATGGGGAAGGATGCCTTATAAGCACCGAGCCTAATGGCAGGGAAGCACTTCCGGGTAAGGTCGCACTGTCCCGTTAAGAAAAGGGATAACAGAGTGGTTGCGCCCTAAGCGTGTTCCCGAGAGCCCTACTACGCAGACAAAGGACGAGGCGGGATGCGACGAACAGGTGGGGACATGGCGGCACCCCTAACACATAGGAAGCGGAGGCGCCGACAGGAGAGCTCCGAGGGCAGAGGCAGTGGGAACAGTGGAGGTGAGCCAGGGACAGCGCCAGCACTCCTGGACTGGGAGTCCCGACGGCGTAACAATATGGATGGCATACGCATGACACTCGTCCAACTCTTCTGGATGAAAATATGACCGATGTTTTTTATATGCCAGCGTGAGTGAACTCTGAACACACAATTTAAATTGTAAGGCTAAAACAAAAAAAACACAAACATATAAATAGACTTTTACGTCAACCTTTCATAGTATCCTTGGTTGTGATTGTCAAAAACAAAAGCTTTAATGAGTATAAAACTTCATAAATGACTTTTTTGATTGATAGCTTATCGGGCAGGGACCGCTTTCTTTTTCTCTCTGTGTTCGTTTGTTTAGGCTTTTTGCCACGTTACTTCTGTTATCTGCCTTACTGTAAAGCGCTGCAGAAAATGGCTCTCTTAGTAAGTGCTGTATGCTAGAAATGCTGTGCAGGGAATCCAGGACTCATTTACCAATTACTCCGATACGTCCAGAAAGTGGATGCTTATCGGTTTCCCATTTCATTAGGTTCCGGTCTTTGCTACCGAAATGCTCCAATATCTATTAAATCATTTAAACTAATATGATTGTCTGATTTATGAAAGCAGATCCTTTTAGTGGATATGGAAGGAACGTGAAAATGTGTTTTTCTACTTTCTGTACATTTCTGAGCTCTCCGTGCGTTTCATTACAGACACTAAAATCTGATTATTTTTTAAGGTCCTCTGTGCTTATGTGCGCTCCAGATGTGCCGTGTATGTGCGTGTTTGACATCACTGATGCTTGGATACGTGCTTGTAAAACTAGTCTGAAGCATGTGATGCTTAAACAAATCCTACTGGAATTAAAATAGTACTGACCCCAAGAATATATGCAGGTTCGCGACTGCTGTAGAGGTTGCCACCTGTTTTTTTTAGATTTCTAGAAAAATATATATAGTAAAAGGCTACAACCACTGTCATGAATTTCTGGAGGGAAGAGCTGAATCTACCATATTTTCTGGTTTGTAAGACGCATTTTTTTCCCTCCAAAACTGGGGAAAAAATGGAGGTGCGTCTTACAAACCTCATATGGTGTCGCGGCAGTGAGCACCAGTGATCTGACAGCGGACTCAGAAGAGGGGGTGTCGCGTCTCAAGAGGGTCAATGTGCGGCAGCGGAGGGTCAGCAATACTGTGGGCTCGTGGGGTGTCGTGGCAGCGGGCGCCATTGATCTGCAGCTGCTTTGAATCGCAGACGGATGTTGTGATGGATTTCAAGAAATGGCCGTGGATGACAATCTGTGCATGTGTCACTTATGCGGCCATTTTCTTGAGCTCTATCGATCTATCCGACGGCGATTCAATGGAGCCCGCCGACAGACATGAGCCCGCAGTATCGCCGACCCTCCGCTGCCGCACACTGACCCTCTTGAGCTGCGACACCCCCTCCTCCGAGCCTGCTGGCAGATCAATGGTGATCGCCGCAACCAGGGCTGTGGAGTCGGTAAGCCAAGCCTTTGACTCCGACTACTCAATTTCTCTTGCACCGACTCAGACTCTGGCTCCGGCTCCTACATATATTGCTTATAGCTAGGTGAAAAATTTATTGTAGTACATGAACATGTGTATGTGAACATCAGACATTTAATAATTTTTATGATACAATAATCAAGATATTTGGATAGAACATAAAATATATTTATTGGAATACAACTTTAGAACACAAAAAACTAATAAATTGTAAATATGCAATACACTATGTAATATACAGTAGATTACATATATATCTTGTGTATGTATATATATATATATATATATATATATATATATATATATATTACATATTGCATTACATATTTACAATTTATTAGTTTTTTGTGTTCTAAAGTTGTATTCCAATAAATATTCTATGTTCTATCCAAATATCTTGATTATTGTAACATAAAAATAATTAAATGTCTGATGTTCACATTGTACTACAATACATTTTTCACTTAAATATAAGCATTATACTAAATATTATTTAGTAAAATATTCAGCACATTCTGCATTGCACTACTGTCCCCAATTTATTATATATTTTAGGAGTCTGAGTCGGTGCATTTTATACCGACTCCGACTCCACCAAAATGAGCTCAGACTCCACGACTCCGACTCAGACTCCACAGCCCTGGCCGCAACACCCCACGAGTCCGCAGTATCACTGACCCTCCGCACACTGACCCTCTTGAGCTGCGACACCCCCTCCTCCGAGTCCGCCAGCAAATCAATGGTGCTCGCCGCAATACCCCACGAGCCCACAGTATCACTGACCCTCTTGAGCTACAACACCCCCTCCTCCGAGCCCACAGCATCGCTGACCCTACCTCCTGTGACCTTCCTGAGCCGCTCAACCACCACTCCCCCCCCCCCCCCCCCCCCCGGTGAGCTAATATAAGAGACACTAGGAATATAAGAGGGACGGACCCTCATTTTAACAGTAAAAATTATTTTTTTCCTATTTTCATCCTTCAAATTTGGGGTGTGTCTTACAAAATGAAAAAATGATATTTATTTTGTTGTCATAACATTTTTTTGTTAATTTTTTTCCTAAATTTTGTGATTTTTTTTTTTTATCTTACCCATTTTGCCTTCTACTGACATAATGGCTAAAATCTGGAGAAATCAAGATGTAAAAGCCACCCTTCTGTGCCAGGTAATAATACTTCTGTAGATGAGAAATAAGCAAGTGATTATTTGGGGTTTATATTTGCTCTCGTTCATTTCTAGGTTTAGTAACCTTTCAATCCCTGTGCTATTTCCGGCACTAGTTTAGTTTATACGTCCCAGTATGCTTCTGGTATGATAGAAGTAAACTATAAACAGCATTCGAAAAGATTTAATCATTCTTAGGCTTAACAGATGTTGCAGGATGGCGTCTTCCTTAAATTATGAGAGATGCATCCAGTGAGCAATTGCCTTGTATAGCCCTCCATATACACAAACATGCAAGTACACAAATACTTTACACTTGTCTTCTCTTTAAATAATAATGTCAAAACAGGAAAATAAGATTATATCCTCTAGAAAATGTGCATGTGGGGAAGTATGAGGAGGAGAAGAATGCACGCATCTCATCCAGCCGGCTTGGTCCTTGCTCAACTATGATGTCCAGGGGACATGAAGTGATATTTGGAATGGAAAGGCAGGGTGGGGCGCAGCAACATCTGTCTCCATACAGGACAACTAACTATTCAAAAGGCAAAAACAAACAAATCTAGAATAGACAATAGGAAAACATTAGTAAGGATATGTCCATGAAGCCTGTACAGTGACACTTGGAAATTTAACACATCCGTATTATTGAGTCATGGGCCCCATTTGTATTGATGGGCGAGCGTGCTTGGCAATACTCGGATACTTGATTGAGCATCGGGGTGCTGGGGCACGCTCGGTGCTCAGCTGAGTATCTCGGGTGCTTGGAAGTGTTGTTCGTGAAACATTAAACACAAAGCGCCAGCTCACTTCAGGGAACGATGGAGGCCAGCACCGCAGTGAGAGCCAAATGGCTCTGACTGGGGGTAAAAACAACATTTTTGGATGTAATGTGTCCAAAAAATTAATTACATTGAACAAATATTGTTACATAGTTACTTAGGTTGAAAAAAGACCTAGGTCCATCTAGTTCAACCTTCCTCCACCAGTTCTACATTTAGTCACTAAGTCATTTATAACCAACAATGTTTTGTGTACTGAGGAAATCATCCAGCCCTTTTTTAAAAGCTGTTATAGTATCTGCCATTACTACCTCTTGTGGTAGGGCATTCCACAGTCTGACCGCTCTAACTGTAAAGAACCCTTTCCTATTTAGCTGTTGGAATCGCTTTTCTTCCACTCGCAGTGAGTGCCCCCTGGTCCTTAGTACTGTCTTTGGAAGAAATAAGTCATGTGCCAGTCCTTTATATTGACCACACATGTATTTATACATATAAATGAGATCTACTCTGAGACGTCTTTTTTCTAAGCTAAACATATCTAACTCTTTCAACCTGTCATCATATGGGAGGCCTTCCATTCCTTGTAGTAGTCTAGTTGCCTGCCTTTGAACTGACTCTAACTTCTGAATGTCCTTTTTAAAATGTGGAGCCCAAAACTGGATCCCGTATTCCAGATGTGGCCTTACAAGTGATTTATAGAGGGGTAACAATACGTTGGGATCACGGGATCTAATCTCTCTTTTTATACACCCTAAAATCTTGTTTGCTTTAGCAGCTGCTGCTTGACATTGAGTGCTGCTGCTCAGCTTATTTGTAATGAGAATACCCAAGTCCTTCTCCTGTTCTGTAGTCCCGAGTTTACTTCCATTTAATGTATATGCAGCTATAGGATTACTCCGTCCTAGGTGCATTACTTTACATTTATCAACATTAAATCTCATTTGCCAAGTATCTGCCCATTCTGACATCTTATCCAGATCTTTTTGTAATATTGTACTATCCAGGTCAGTTTTTAATATCCTACATAGTTTGGTGTCATCGGCAAAGACTGACACTGTACTATCAATCCCATCCACAAGGTCATTAATAAAGAGAGTAAAAAGAATCGGTCCAAGCACAGATCCCTGCGGCACCCCACTGCTGACTATGGCCCATTTAGAGAATGTACCATTTATGACTACTCTTTGTTTCCTATCTTTTAGCCAATTCCTTACCCAGTTGAATATAGTTTCCCCTAGTCCTTGCTTCTGGAGCTTTAGTATAAGGCTATTATGTGGTACAGTATCAAATGCCTTTGCAAAGTCCAAATAAATCACATCAGCTGCATTACCAATATCCAGGTTTGAACTTACCCCCTCATAGAACCCCAACAGGTTGGTTAGACACGACTTATCTTTCATGAATCCATGCTGTTTGTCAGTTATCTTATTATTTTCTGCAATATATTTTTGCATGTCATCCCTTAAAATGCCCTCAAAAACTTTGCATACTACTGATGTCAGGCTTACTGAACGGTAGTTGCCTGGATCTACCCTCTTACCTTTCTTAAATATCGGTACCACATCAGCAATCCTCCAATCCTGAGGCACCAACCCTGTTACAAGTGAGTCTAAAAAGATGAGATACAGCGGTCTGTCGATTACGGAGCTCAATTCCCTCAATATTCGTGGATGAATGCCATCTGGCCCTGGGGATTTGTCAATGTTTAATTTACTCAGACGTAGGCGTACTTCATCTTGTGTTAAATTAATTATATCGGGTGGTGGACTTTGATTTTTCACTTGTTGAATGATCCCTGGTACAGTCAGTTCCTTGGTGAATACAGATGAGAAATGCCTATTTAATATCTCAGTCTTTTGTTTGTCCTCTATAACTAACTTGTTATTATATTTTAAGGGGCCGATACTATCCTTTGTTTTCCTTTTGGCATTAATGTATTTATAAAAGATTTTGGGATTTATTTTAATGTCATTGGCGATTTTTGTTTCAGTAGCTAATTTTGCTTGTTTGATTTCTTTTTTACATTTCCTATTGATATCTTTATACTCCTGCAATGCTATTTTGCTATAATGCTATTTTGCTATAATGCTATTGTGAATAAATGATCCTAGCAATTTTCATTTCCCGATCATGCAGTGTAAACAGGCTGTCAACCTTGAGATGAACAAGCAAAACTATCATTTGTCGGGTGAAATGATATTTTGGTTTGCACCTAAAGGTCTTAGGGGTAGTTTGCATGCTGCGACATCGCTAGCGATCTCGTTAGCCATGTGAAATTCTAGATCTTAAGTGCGATCTTTCGAGATCGCACATGCGTAAAATGACTTATGTGCGATCTCGAAAGATCGCACTTGCGATCTAGAATTTCATATTGCTACAGTGATCGCTAGCGATGTCGCAGCATGCAAAGTACCCCTTAGTCCTCGGCAGCACATCATCCTGTGTAAATAAGACTTGCGCTGCCGAGAACAATGTAGGCTAAATGTACTGAACTATTACAGATCATTTGATGAGCATGAAAAGTGTGTCTACCTGTGTAAACAGGCTATTAAACAACTGCCGATCAGCAAACAAAAGATGATCAGCAGTCAGTGAGTGCTGCCATTCCGATAGTATAAAGGAGCTTAAAGGGAACCTGTCAACAGTTTTGGGCCCTATAAGCTGCGGCCACCACCAGTGGGCTCTTGTATACAGTAGTCTAAAATGCTAAATATAAGAGCCCAGGCCGCTGTGTAGAAATTAAAAATCCCTTTATAATCCTTACCTAAAACGGTCGCTGCGATGGAGTTGTCCCACATGGGCATCTTCGTTCTCCACTGCTGGCGCCTCCTCTCTCGGCCATCTTCATCCTCCTTCTGAAGCCGGGGTGCATGATGCGTTCTACGTCATACACACTTGCCGCTCCTGCGCAGGTGCACTACAATACTTTGACCTGCCCTGCTTAGGGCAGATCAAACTGGCCTGCGCAGGTCCTCAATGCCGGCGAGTGTGGATGACGTAGGACGCATCATGCACCCTGGCTTCAGAAGAAGGATGACAAAGATGGCCAAAAGAGGAGGCGCCGGCAGCGGAGAATGAAGACGCCCATATGACCCAACTCCACGGCAGCGACCATCTAGGTAAGTATTATAAAGTGATTTTCACGTTCTTCACAGCAGCCTTGGCTCTTATATACAGCATGTTAGAATGTTGTATATAAGAGCTCACTGGTGGTGGCCGCAGCTTATAGGCCCCAAAACTGGTGACAGGTTCCCTTTTAAGTCCTTTAGTCACAGATTCTAAAACACAGGGAAAGGCAAACAAGGGGTTAACTGTTAGTGCTGCTCATCCCCTACCACCCTCTGGGTAAGACGCATCCATAATAAGACAATTCTGAGCAGGAATTTCTGTGGAGAGAGGAAGTTCTTCATACACACAGTAATTATTGGTTTCCTGTGTTTGCCTTCTATGAATATGTTGTTTTCCAAAATATGACTTTGTCTACAAATTAGGAATCCAAACGATGCCAGGAACCACCAAAATTCACCGGAGACTCTTCTCGCCCAGAATCCATGCGAACAGATAGGACGATTGCACTTCATAATGTCGTGCACATTGAACACTTGAGTAGAAAACCTGTGTGGACTTAGCGTGTTCTACCGTATACTGACCCGGACGCACTATTCACAATATGGAGGTTAAGATTCATGCCCTATAGCATGGACAGCTGACATCTTAGGCACTAGCAGTAATATTCAAGTTATTTCTATGAATACTTTTCCTCCAGCAGGAAATGAGTGAGAGAATCCATTGCTACCAGTCGCTGGAGGTGATGTACTGAGGGAAAGTGCAAGTGGAGCAGATGTTCAGTGAAAGTTTCCCAAGAAGAGATACCAAGAGAGACTTTCCGTTCCAAAATATCCAAGATCAGGAGATTTCCCAGAGATAAGTAGTCCCCAAATGGGACTATGACGTGTGCAAGATCACCCCGACTTCCTGCAAGTTCTAGAAAACAGCTACTGCAACTTCTATATTCCCGCTGGACATCTTGTTAGTGGAGACTATTTTAGCTATAAAGAACTAATAGTGTATTCTCTGACGTAGTGATCTCTGTTGGGGTTTTCAGACCATGTGGAAGATTCAAAGAAACAGAACAGCCACAGTTTAAAGACATGTGCTTTTAAGTTTTGTAAAAGGATAGGTGATAACTTGTTAATCACTGTGGGTCCCACTACTGGGACCACCACTGATCGCGAAAACTGAGCTCTAAGAGCCAAATTTGAATTAAGATGGCTGCATACCTGTACTGTGCTCCTTTTATTATCTATGTGATTGTCAGAGATTGCAGCGCAATATGTCAGTGCCTGCTCTAAACCCCCACCCTCTTGCTGGGAATCTAAACCCCTACCCCCTGGCTGGGCCTCTATACCCCACTCTGGCTGGGCCTCTATACCCCACCCTGGCTGGGCCTCTATACCCCACCCTGGCTGGGCCTCTATACCCCACCCTGGCTGGGCCTCTATACCCCACCCTGGCTGGGCCTCTATACCCCACCCTGGCTGGGCCTCTACACCCCAGCCTGGATGGGCCTCTACACCCCGGCCTGGATGGGCCTCTACACCCTGGCCTGGATGGGCCTCTACACCCCGGCCTGGATGGGCCTCTACACCCCAGCCTGGATGGGCCTCTACACCCCAGCCTGGATGGGCCTCTACACCCCAGCCTGGATGGGCCTCTACACCCCAGCCTGGATGGGCCTCTACACCCCAGCCTGGATGGGCCTCTACACCCCAGCCTGGATGGGCCTCTACACCCCAGCCTGGATGGGCCTCTACACCCCAGCCTGGATGGGCCTCTACACCCCAGCCTGGATGGGCCTCTACACCCCAGCCTGGATGGGCCTCTACACCCCAGCCTGGATGGGCCTCTACACCCCAGCCTGGATGGGCCTCTACACCTCACCCTGGATGGGCCTCTACAACTCACCCTGGATGGGCCTCTACACCCCACCCTGGATGGGCCTCTACACCTCACCCTGGATGGGCCTCTACACCTCACCCTGGATGGGCCTCTACACCTCACCCTGGATGGGCCTCTTTCCCCATTTTTACCACTTGCTTTGGCAATGCCAATATGTACTTGGTCCTGTCAATAAAGCTATTTTGAATTTGAGTATAGCACTCCGCTACATATCTGTAGTCTGCTGGAAGATAAGTAATATAGCACCATTCTCAAGAACAGTGTGACTCTGAAAAAATCAAAAGGTATCTATCCTACGGATTGTATGGGTGATACCTTACCAAGCTGGGACAACCTCTTAACTATTCTCTTACATGGGCCATTTACTGTCAGAAAGAACATTTTTGGTAGTTCCCAATCACTGGCACATTAAACAAGTCTAAAAACTAGGAGACCTATTCTGTCACCCACTATTCTGTTTGGCAGATTTTACCTTGACACATTGAAAACTTGATAGGTAAAAATCCTCTTCACGATGATTAGCGAAATGATTTTCGGACCATTGTTTTCCCCAATATACAAAATAGGTAAATCTAGAGGTTCAGTCTATTGCTAGAATACAAGGAATTGGCTAGAAATAAACTGGTCAAACTTTTATATTTTTTACATTCACCAGTACGTGAGGTCAGAGCATTATTTTGGATGGCTCCCATTCTCCTGCCAGAACAATTGCATTACAATTATTCTCCTGATTCAGCCGGGGATCAGCCAATATAATAATTGTTGCTTCTCTGTGATAACATCGATTAGATACCAATTCTTTAATTTGGCAATGTAATAAGTATAATCATAAGGACATTAAACTGATCATGGATTTTCCATAGATCAAACAAGGACTAAATCATTTGCCATTATTACAGTTCTAATACATTTGGATGATAAAAGTATACATTGCATTGTCCATAGTCCTCAAAGGATCTGTTCAGGTTTACTAGATTGTTAGATATAAACTAAATAAAGGTGTCAACAGAAAATGACAGATTGCTTAAAAAATGCTTCTCTGTAAAGTGTTTTTAAAAAAAATTTATTTTTTGATTTAGTTTTTTTTGTCATATTATTATTATTATTATTATTATTATTATTAATAATAATAATAATAATTGTAATTTTACAATTTTCATACAATGGCACTGAGGAATTTTTCAGACCCATACTTCCTGTCCTTTCAGGAAGAGTTTCCAGCAGACTCCTTATCATCAGAGGATGAGTTTACAGGTAGAAACTATAAGGTGTACCAATCACAATAGGTGATTTCATAGTTCGCACTCTCTTCACAATGACGTGACAAAACGTTCATTAGAAGCATCAATACAAAAGATCAAAACATAGGGTCTGAGTCAGTCTATTGCTGATAATGTATATTTCCTGAAACAAGAGGAAGTTGATTAAAAAAGCTCCAGTTTGAAGATTGCAAGATTTCTAAATTTTTAAAAAGTGTGATATGGGATAAAAAAAAATGTATTCAACAGAAAACTCTGATTGAATGAGAATCTGTTAGTAGGATCAACCCTCCTAAGCTGTCTATATGGACATGTAAGTCATAGAGTTGGAGAAAAAAAAATTATACTTGATTTCTGCGATCCAATGTCTTGTTACAGAGAAGTCTGTGTTTTTCTTAATATGTATATGGAGCTGTTATGATCTATGGGCCGGACATAGATCTCCCCGAGATTCTGCCTCCAGAGCGTATTCTACATGTAAGGGGCGCTACCAGTGTGAGACATGTAATGACTGACAGTCTGCTCTCCTGATCTATATTTCTCACACTGGTAATTCACCTTTCAATTAAATTAAGCTCTGAAGGCAGATTCTCAGGGAGATCTATGTCCGGCCCATAGATCTTAACTAGAGCTGAGCGGATCCGAACTTTAAAGTTTGGTGTTCATACTGAACACAGACTTTATAAAAAAAAAGAGAAATCAGTGTCCGAGTTCAGGTGCTTTACGTATGCAATCCACTGGAGCGAGCATCGCTGTGCTCGGGTACGCTCAGTGCTCGGCCCAGTGTGAGCCGTGTGCAGTGTTTGATCGGCTCACACTGGGGGCAACAACAGCGTGATCAGATGTAGTGTGCACCAAACAAAATATCAAAATAGCAACAAAAAGAGGAAGAAATATCCTCCAAAAATTAAGCATTATTTAAAAAACATGCAGTGAAAATCTCTGCAAAACAGGAAATCTAAAAGTAGAGTTTTTACAGTTAAGTTTTAGAAAATAAAAAAAATACTTCATCTGAACATATCCTGAGGGTATGGCCACATAAGTTGGATTTATTGCAGACATTTTCTACAGAAAATCTACTGCAGACTTGCTGCTGCAGAATATGTAAAAGTGGGGGAAATATTTATCCATTTATCCACATCAAATCTGCAGCAATTGAATTCCGCTGCTAATTTTTGTCTGCCTCATTGAACTAAATAGGAAAAACTTCACTACAGACGTGCTGTGGATTTAAAGGGAACCGGTCACCACTTTTTTGGCCTATAAGCTGCGGCCACCACCACCACCGGGCTCTTATATACATCATTCTAACTTGCTGTATATAAGAGCCCAGGTCGGGGGTATAACATAAATGTGACTTTATATTACTCACCTAGAAGGAGACTCCGGTGCACAATGGTCGGATGGGTGGCGCCGTTCTCCGGGGCCGGCGCCTCCCCTTTCAGCCATCTTGGTCTTCCTTATTCTGATGCCGCGGTGCATGATGTGTCTACGTCATACACACGCGCCGGCATTGAGGTCATGCGCAGGCACACTTTGATCTGCCCTGCTCAGGGCATATCAAAGTTTTGTACTGCGCTTGAGCAGGACCGGCGAGTGTGTATGACATAGATACGTCATGATCAGCGGCTTCAGAATAAGGAAGGCCAAGATGGCTGAAAGGGGAGGCGCCACCCATCCGACCATTATGCACCGGAGTGTCCTTCTAGGTGAGTAATATAAAGTGATTTTTATGTTATACCCCCGGCCTGGGCTCTTATATACAGTATGTTAGACTGCTGTATATAAGAGCCCGGTGGTGGTGGTGGCTGCAGCTTATAGGCCGAAAAAGTGGTGAAAGGTTCCCTTTAAAAATTTATAGCATTGGTCAAGCTTTGCAAAAAAAAAATAAATTTCAGTGGATGTGGATACATAGGTAGTTACATAGCTACAAAGGTTCAAAAAAGACCTAAGTCCATCAAGTTTAACCTTCCTCCACCAATTATACATTTTGGTCATTTATAACCAACAATGTTGTGTGTACTGACAAAATCATCCAGCTCTTTTTTTAAAAGCTGTTATAGTATCTGCCATTACTACCTCTTGTGGTCGGCATTCCACAGTCTGACTGCTCTAACTGTAAAGAACCCTTTCCTATTTAGCTGTTGGAATCGCTTTTCTTGCACTCGCAGTGAGTGCCCCCTGGTCCTTAGTATTGTCTTTGGAAGAAATAAATCCTTTATATTGACCACACATGTATTTATACATATAAATGAGATCTCCTCTGAGATGTCTTTTTTTCTAAGCTAAACATATCTAACTTTTTCAACCTGTCATCATATGGGAGGCCTTCCCCTGGTCCTTAGTATTGTCTTTGGAAGAAATAAGTCATGTGCCAGTCCTTTATATTGACCACACATGTATTTATACTTATAAATGAGATCTCTGAGATGTCTTTTTTCTAAGCTAAACAAATCCAACGTTTTCAGCCTCTCAACATATGGGAGGCCTTTCAATCCTTTCAATAATTTAGTTGCCCACCATTGAACTATCTTCTTAATATACTTTTTTAAAATATGGAGCCCAAAACTGGATCCCGTATTCTAGATGTGGCCATACAAGTGATTTATAGAGGGGTAACAATACGTTGGGATCACGGGATCTAATCTCTCTTTTTATACACCCAAATATCTTGTTTGCTTTAGCAGCTGCTGACATTGAGTGCTGCTGCTCAGCTTATTTGTAATCAGAATACCCAAGTCCTTCTTCTGTTCTGTAGTCCAGAGTTTACTTTCAGCAAATATCCCCATTTCTGGTTTGTGTGGACAGATCACCGATATTTCCCTAAGGCTGGCCTCACACGAACGTATTAAAAAACGGTCCAGTTCTCGTTTGCGAGAGTCGGACGAATTTTTCTCACTTGTCATCAGTGTGCTCTCAGTGTGCTGTCACTATGGTGTCCGTGTGCAATCCGTTTTTTTTCTCAGCAGCTATTAGTCATTTACAGTCAATAACATGAACATTTACAGTGTTCTATGCTACATGATAGAATTGTATTCATAAAAACGGATGTCACTAGGATGGTCCGTGTGCCGTCCATGTGATGTCAGGTTTTTTCTCGCACCCATAGACTTGTACTGGCGAGTCAGAGACGTTTTACGTATGAATACGCAGCATGCTGCCGCTTTTTTTGCATCCAGAATCTGGATGCGAGAAAAGCTGACCAACAGCTCGCACTCATAGAATAACATTGGTCCGAGTGTGATGCGAGAATTTCTCACACTGCTCTCGTCCGATTTTCATGCTCGTGTGAGCGTACCCTAAGGCGGGCTTTGCACGTTGCGACATCGCAAGCCGATGCTGCGATGTCGCACGCGACAGTCCCCGCCCCAGTTGCAGGTACGATATCTTGTGATAGCTGGCGTAGCGAAAATTATCGCTACGCCAGCTTCACATGCACTCACCTGCCCTGCGACCGTCGTTCTGGCCGGCGACCCGCCTCCTTCCTAAGGGGGCAGGTTGTGCGGCGTCATAGCGACGTCACACGGCAGGCGGCCAATAGCGGCAGAGGGGCGGAGATGAGCGGGATTTAAACATCCCGCCCACCTCCTTCCTTCCATAGCCGCCGGCGGCAGGTAGGAAATGTTCCTCGCTCCTGCGGTTTTACACACAGCGATGTGTGCGGCCGCAGGAACGAGGAACTACATCGTACCTGTCTCTGCACCGGCATTATGAAAATGTCAGAGCCTGCAACGATGATACGATAACGACGCTTTTGCACTCGTTCATCGTATCATCTAGGATTTACACACTACGACAATCGCAAGTGACGCCGGATGTGCGTCGCTTTCGATTTGACCCCACCGACATCGCACTTGCGATGTCGTAGTGTGCAAAGCCGCCCTAAATGTTAGTCTGACAGGGTAAAATCTGTCATTGTAAACTGAACTCAAAATATTCTCTTCCCGTCAGAGATCTGTGCTCCTTATACATTGACCATGACATGATGCTTCATGCGTTCCTTTAATGTATTGCACAAGAGAAAGATGAAAACAAAGCAATAAAAGCAATGATGTGATTACAATTGTTTCACGGCTTTCATATTTTACCTATTTATTCATGCCTGAGAGGTTAGTCACGTAGGTGTGTATATCAGTTATATTTATATTCTCATAAGAGCTGCATTAATAAGAAAGTCTTGTATGGGGATCCATTGTGACAGTTATTCTATTATTCCAATGCTAGACACTAGAACCAGACGTAAAGAGAACCTGGCATGTTGAAAATGGTATCTGATGTGCAGGAGGAGCTGTTTGGATTGATACCCATTTTTTGTATGGGGGGGAGGGGTTCAGTATAAACTTGCATGTTATACATTGAAATCCCTGGTGTTTGCATACATAGGAGTCCAGTGGGCGGTCCTGCTCAGATTGACAATCTTCCGGGTATGATATTACATGCAGAGATAAACAACAGGGATTTCAATGAATAAAATACAAATTATACTGAAATCAATAGACTGTATTCTTCTGCTCAGCCTTCTCTGCACATACAAACTGACAGCTTCCCTTTAGCACCATTCTTCATTTATTTTCAAACACTCCTGGACATATGTGATATCGTGATATGCTGGGGGATATCAAATACTGGCATGAGCTATATACAGTATATCACAAATGAGAGTACTCCCCTCTCATTTATTTAAATTTTTTTTGTGTCTTTTCGTGAAACAACACTGAAGATATGACCCTTTGATACAATGTAAAGTAGTCAGTGCACAGCTTGTATAACAATGTAAATTTGGTGCCCTCTAAATAACTCACCACACAGCCATTAATGTCTAAACCACTGGCAACAAGTGAGTACACCCTTAAGTGAAAATGGCCAAATTGTGCCCAAAGTGTCACTATTTTGTGTGGCCACAATTATCTTCAAGCACTGCCTTAACTCTCTTGGGCATGGAGTTCACTTGAGCTTCACAGGAGCCACTGGATCCTCTTCCATCCTCCATGACAATATCACGGAGCTGGTTGATGATAAAGACTTTGCGCTCTACCATCTTCCATTTGAAAATGCCTCCGTAGGGTTTAGGTCTGGAGACATGCTTTCCAGTCCAGCACCTCTACCCTCAGTTTCTTAAAACAGGCACTGGTCACCTTGGAGGTGTGTTTGAGGTTCTTATGTTGCAATACTGTCCTGCAGCCCAGTTTCCATAGGGAGGGGATGATGCTCTCCGTCAGTATGTCACAGTATATGTTGGCATTCATAGTTCCCTCAATGAATTGTAGCTTTCCACAGCCAACAGTACTCATGGCGCCCCAAACCATGACACTCCTACCACCATGCTTGACTATAGGCAGCACACTCTTGACTTTGTCTTCCTCACCTGGTTGGGGTCACACACGCTTGACACCATCTGAGACAAATATGTTTACCTTGGTCTCATCAGACCACAGGACATGGTTCCAGTAATCCATGTCCTTAGTCTGCTTGTCTTCAGCAAACCATTTGCAGGCATTCTTGTGCATCATCTTTAGAGGAGGCTTCCTTCTGGGATGACAGCCAATTTGATGAAGTGTGCAGCATATGATCTGAGCACTGACAGGTTTGACCCCTCCACCCCTTTAACCTCTGCAGCAATGAGTTCAGCACTTATACCTCTATTTTGAAAGAAAACGTCTGGATATGACGCTGAGCACGTGCACTCAACTTCTTTGGTCAACCATGGCGAGCCCTGTTCTGAGTGGAACCTACAGTCATATGAAAAAGTTTGGGCACCACTATTAATGTTAAACTTTTTTCTTTATAACAAATTGGGTTTTTGCAACAGCTATTTCAGTTTCATATATCTAATAACTGATGGACTGAGTAATATTTCTGAATTGAAATGAGGTTTATTGTACTAACAGAAAATGTGCAATCCGCATTTAAACAAAATTTGACCGGTGCAAAAGTATGGGCACCCTTATCAATTTCTTGATTTGAACACTCCTAACTACTTTGTACTGATTACTAAAGCACTAAATTGGTTTTGTAACCTCATTGAGCTTTGAACTTCATAGGTGTATCCAATCATGAGAAAAGGCATTTAAGGTGGCCACTTGCAAGTTGTTCTCCTATGTGAATCTCCTATGAAGAGTGGCATCATGGGATCCTCAAAACAACTCTCAAATGATCTGAAAACAAAGAGTATTCAACATAGTTGTTCAGGGGAAGGATACAAAAAGTTGTCTCAGAGATTTAAACTGTCAGTTTCCACTGTGAGGAACATAGTAAGGAAATAGAAGAACACAGGTACAGTTCTTGTTAAGCCCAGAAGTGGCAGGCCAAGAAAAATATCAGAAAGGCAGAGAAGAAGAATGGTGAGAACAGTCAAGGACAATCCACAGACCACCTCCAAAGACCTGCAGCATCATCTTGCTGCAGATGGTGTCAATGTGCATCGGTCAACAATACAGCGCACGTTGCACAAGGAGAAGCTGTATGGGAGAGTGATGCGAAAGAAGCCGTTTCTGCAAGCACACCACAAACAGAGTCGCCTGAGGTATGCAAAAGCACATTTGGACAAGCCAGTTACATTTTGGAAGAAGGTCCTATGGACTGATGAAACAAAGATTGAGTTGTTTGGTCATACAAAAAGGCGTTATGCATGGAGGCAAAAAAACACGGCATTCCAAGAAAAGCACTTGCTACCCACAGTAAAATTTGGTGGAGGTTCCATCATGCTTTGGGGCTGTGTGGCCAATGCCGGCATCGGAAATCTTGTTAAAGTTGAGGGTCGCATGGATTCAACTCAGTATCAGCAGATTCTTGACAATAATGTGCAAGAATCAGTGACGAAGTTGAAGTTACGCAGGGGATGGATATTTCAGCAAGACAATGATCCAAAACACCGCTCCAAATCTACTCAGGCATTCATGCAGAGGAACAATTACAATGTTCTGGAATGGCCATCCCAGTCCCCAGACCTGAATATCATTGAACCTCTGTGGGATGATTTGAAGCATGCTGTCCATGCTCGGCGACCATTAAACTTAACTGAACTGGAATTGTTTTGTAAACAGGAATGGTCAAATATACCTTCATCCAGGATCCAGGAACTCATTAAAAGCTACAGGAAGTGACTAGAGGCTGTTATTTTTGCAAAATGAGGATCTACAAAATATTAATGTCACTTTTATGTTGAGGTGCCCATACTTTTGCACCAGTAAAGTTTTCTTTAAATGCGGATTGCACATTTTCTGTTAGTACAATAAACCTCGTTTCAATCCAGAAATATTACTCAGTCCATCAGTTATTAGATATATGAAACTGAAATAGCTGTTGCAAAAACCCAAATTGTTATAAAGAAAAAAGGTTAACATTAATAGGGATGCCCAAACTTTTTCATATGACTGTATCTTGTTAAACCCCTGTATGGTCTTGGCCACCGTGCTGCAGCTCAGTTTCAGGGTGTTGTCAATTTTCTTAAAGCCTCGGTCATCTTTATGTAGAGCAACAATTCTTTTTTTTGCCAGATCCTCAGAGAATGCTTTCCCATGAGGTGCCATGTTTAACACACCTGCTCCCCATTCACACCTAAGACCTTTGTAACACTAATGAGTCACATGACACCGGGGAGAGAAAATGGCTACTTGGGCACAATTTGGCCATTTTTACTTAG
>NC_134359.1:92625149-92637649 GCF_048569485.1 Anomaloglossus baeobatrachus | reverse complement strand
CCTGTGGGTGTGCTAATGTGCGAAGAGGGCAGAATGAGCACAGGAACTAACACCCTTGTGACTAGTCCCTGCGCTCATTAGCATATCATAAAAGGATGTTTAGAAACACTTTTTCTAAAGATCCCTTTATGTAAATAACTAGATACAGGGATGATTAGGCAGGAATTAGCAATATTCCCCCAGAACTGCTCGTGTTTGTGTGCATATATCCCTTTTATCTTTATGAAGGATGAACATGCTACATTGTTCAAAATTATAAACTGCGCTCTTATACTTCCAAATATTAAAACCCTGAGGCATATGATGTTATAGATTCACCCCACCACTGCCAAAAAAAAAACAAAACCGCCTGAAATCTAATTTTTATGTAGATCTGCACATAATCCATTGAGCAGCGATTCATGGATTTCATAGTTGCATCCCCCCAATAGCAGGTCCAAAAGCAACTACGGAGGACGCTAGAGCATTTTCCACCAAACTAAGTAACCTGGCTTTAGTTAAAATTTGTTACTGTTGGATCATTGCTCCTTATTAGGGATGATCGAATACCAAAATATCTAGATTTGTTTTGTTTTTGTTCGCAATACTGCTATATATGTCAAATAAACTCAACATATTAAACAAACAGATATTAGGAATAATAGGAAATCATCAAACCTATCAATTAGAAATCCATGCAAACATGGAGAGAACATATACACTAAAGGGAATCTGTCAGCAGGTTTTTACTCCCCCCATCTGAGAGCAGCATACTGTAGAGACAGAGACCCTGATTCCAGCGATATGTCACTTACTGGGCTGCTTGCTGTCATTTTGATAAAATCTCTGTTTTCTGAATGTAAAGCTGACAATCAGTGGTGGGGGTGGGGTTATACACAGTTCATGAATATGGAGGACTACATGCAGCAATTTACTTGTCCTCTAGTGATAATCTCTTGCTGATTAAACAGTGATTATGAAAATTCCACCAAGCAGCCCATTAAGTGACATATGACTGGAATCAGAGTATCACTCTGTACATGATGCTGCTCTCAAATTAGGTGGCAAAATCCTGTTGACAGTTTCCTTTAAAAAAAGGACTTGAAGGTTGGTTTAAAAAAAAAAAAAAAAAAAAGATATATTTTAATACTTTGTAAAAATCCCTAAGCTCCACTGATTCTACCTCTCTTCTCTGGATTGTGCTGTATTGCTCCATTCCAGAGATTTTTCACATTTATTGCTTTTGGAGTGCAATATGTGAAATTTCTGCTTGCACTCCAACTGGGTGTTTCTTCATAGTCTTCTCTAGGAGCGTATGCTTCCCCTCTCCCTCCTAGAAGATGCTAAATCACAATTAAGCCGTGTCTGAGATTCCTAGATCAGCAGCCATGCTGTGATTGGTGGCATCTGGAGGGAGTAATAAAGGCTCATAACCCCAGAGAAAACATGCCCCATTGCACTACAAGCAGAGATTTCACAAATTGTGCTCCAAAAGCAACAAACGTGAATATCTCAGCAATAGTGTGATGCAGTACAAAACAAAAAAAATTGTCAGAATCAGCAGAGCTTAAGGATTGTACAATCTATAGGACTTTTTTTGAGAAGGTGGCAAATACTCTTAAATGCAGATGCTACCCTGTTCAGATTGTGTGTGCTAGGAAATCTCCTGACATTTATGTTAAAGGTAACCTGACAGCTAATTCTGGCTGCATGAATCAGAGACCGGCTATGTATATTTACGCTGGAAAACGGAGGTTGGCCTTAAAGGGAACCTGTCAGTAGAAATTTTGCACTAAACATAAAAGATTCCCGTCTGCAGCTCCTGGGCTGCATTCTTGCAAGGTTCCTGTTATTATTGTGCCCCCTTTTAGACCAAAAGAAATGCTTTATAAAGTGGTACCTTTTTGTATGCAGATACTGTAAATGTGACACGGGGGCGGGCTGCCTGGCGTCCGTTAGTCTGCCTCCTGCCGCTTTAGGCCGTCCCCCATCGCTCATTTCCATAGCTGTGGACGCCGCCCAGTGCTCCAGAGGTCCCCGCGCATGCCCAGTGCCTATCTCTCGTGGATGAGCACTGTGCCCAGTGTCACCGCTGGTGACGTGTTGCGCAGGCTTTAGATAATGGGCGGCGCTGTGATTTTCCTCAGCAAGTAACTGCCCATAATCGCGTGACCGCGCTTTCCCCTCTGCCTCCACCGTTCTGCACAAGCGCGGGCCTGCTGACCCCACGTTACCTCTTTCCCATCTTGCCCTAAGGCAGGAAATAGATGGGAGCAGCGGAGCAGGACATTGTTTGTTTTTACATGTTTTTTTTTTACTGTGTACGTCGGTAGCTTCTCTCCGCGTCTCCTCCTGATCGGTGGTGTCCTGCTCCGCGCTCCTCCCATCTATTTCCTGCCTCAGGGCAAGATGGGAAAGAGGTAACGTGGGGTCAGCAGGCCCACGCTTGCGCAGAACGGTGGAGGCAGAGGGGAAAGCGCGGTCACGCGATTATGGGCGGGAACTTGCTGAGGAAAATCACAGCGCCGTCCATAATCTAAAGCCTGCGCAACACGTCACCAGCGGTGACACTGGGCACAGTGCTCATTCACGAGAGCTAGGCACGGGGCATGCGCGGGGACCTCTGGAGCACTGGGCGGCGTCCACAGCTATGGAAATGAGCGATGGGGGACGGCCTAAAGCATCAGGAGGCAGAATAACGGTCACCAGGCAGCCCGCCCCCGTGTCCCATTTACAGTATCTGCATACAAAAAGGTACCACTTTATAAAGTATTTCTTTTGGTATAAAAGGGGGCACAATAATAACAGGAACCTTGCTAGAATGCAGCCCAGGAGCTGCAGAGGGGAATCTTTTATGTTTAGTGCAAAATTTCTGCTGACAGGTTCCCTCTAAGGGTTGGTTGGGGACTTGTTGCCTAGGTGGACTAATCAAAAGAGACAGGTCCCCTGAGGATTACCCCTATATGTGTGTTTAAGGGTAGATCTAAGCAAATCAAAAAGGTCCGTTGAGCCTCTGTTAGGACACGGAAAATAGCCAGATATCCCTCCAGGAAAGGCCTAGCCAAGGAGTGGCTCTTTTTTGGAGAACACCATAACCACCATATTAAGTGGCCCTTTTAGTCAATATCCAGCTCTTGACAAGTTTAAAGCTATGACAAGGGAAATACCAAGGCCAGGTATCCATCCACAGACAGCTGTTTCGGGGTATTGCCCCTCATCAGTGTGGAATATGATTCTGGCTAGGTGGGAGCAATGTCTAGTAGACCAACAAGACAAAACAATCACTGATCTCGGGGAGACCAGCCAGAGAAAACACTGCCAGCAGCCAGGAAAGGCACTCAACACAGTGAAAGCCTAGGTGCATTGCCCCCTGGGAAGTATGCAAATCAAAAAGGTGTCCATGTCGAAACGCCTAACAGAGGCTCCACGGACCTTTTAGATTTGCATACTTCCCAGGGGGCAATGCACTTAGGATTTCACTGTGTTGAGCGCCTCCGCTGGCTGCCGGTAGTGTTTTGTATGGCTGGTCTCCGCGAGATCAGTGATTGTTTTGTCTTGAAGGAGGGACCTGTCAGTGTATTGGAGTGAGGCAGGGATACATTTCTACCTTCAAGGATTAGTCCTCATCTGGCTTTTAAAAGTATGTTTTCTCTGAAGCGGTGCAAAAGAAAGACTGCAGTAACTGAACAGGTCTCCGATTCATGCTGATTGTGGTTCGGCCAGCATGAATCTCCTGTCATGTTGCTTTTAAACAGAACAGTGACATCTACATTAATAGACCAATATGGGGCATATTCATCTGATACACCATAAGCCATTACATGATGTATCCATTGAATGGATGCCATAATGGGCTATAGGGGATGGATGATACTGTAGGTGATAGGTTGCCTGTGATTATTGCCTATAGTGGCAGCTGTCACCTATACACTCCCATGTTAATTAATAAAAATATGTTTATTGTATATGTTTTACACTGGACTGTATGGGATGGGAAGGAGCCAGCTGTTTACCACTAATAGGAGCAGACCACGCGGCAGCTATGGGGCCCACAGGTCGGGTAGCCTGTTGCCAGCACCAGAACTCCCCCCGCCCCCACATGGCATCACACTTTCAACTGTATCTGCATCCTGGATGCACAGCAGATACAGTGGAAAGCAATGATTGATCAGGGAGAAGTCAGCCCCACATCCATCATTCTCCCTGTGCATCTGAGCGCTGACGTCACTACATCGTGCCTGATCTGCAGAGCTGCGCACAGCTTCACGCGAAATGCTGCAGAGACCAGAGCACCGAGGGAACAAGGAAAAGTGAATATTTTTTAATCAATGGGGGTTATTATACTGTTTGGAGGACTATATGGGGCCAATTATACTATTAGGAGGACTAAGTGGTGACCATTGTACTATTTGGAGGACTAACTGGAGCCAATACTAAGTGGGATGCATTATACTATTTGGAGTACTATATGGGGCTAATCCTACTATTTGGAGGACTAAGGGGGCCATGATACTATTTGGAGAGCTATGTGGGGGCCATTATACTATTTAAGAGCTATGGGGGGGGGCTTTTCACTGTATGTAGAGCTGTGAGTGGGGCATTACATTTTTTGGAAGGCTATGTGAGGTCCATTATACTGTTTTCAGGGCTTCATGGGGACCAATATACTGTGTGCGGGACATTATAAAGTGTGGAGGGTTGTGTGGGGTGGTCCTAGTATGTGGCGGATTGTGTAGGGCCATCATACTGTGTGTGGGGACATTATACAGTATAAAGTGACATACTGTATGGAGAGCTATGTGAGGGCCATTACATTGTGTGGAGGCTGTGTTGCGGCTATCATACTGTGTTGGGGTCACTGTGGGGGTATCATACTGAACATGGGGGGCACTTTTGTTGACATCATACAGTGGCTATGGGGGGCTATCTTATTGCATGGGAACACCAAAGGGCTTCAATACAGGGAAAATTACTTTATAAGATCTGCAAAGTTGTGGGATATCCTCTTATGTGACCCTGCTGAATATTAGTTTGTTGGGTTGTTGGGGGGGGGTTGTTTGGGGGGACCCAATTAGGACTTCTGCTATGGGACCTCATGATTTCTGTGTACGCCTCTGAAATGAGTTTTTATTTTTTGTAGTATAATAATAATAATTTTATTCATTTATATAGCGCTATTAATTCCACAGCGCTTTACATACATTGGCATCACTGTCCACATTGGGGCTCACAATCTAGGTTCCCTATGAGTATGTCTTTGGAGTGTGGGAAGAAACTGGAGAACCTGGAGGAAACCCACGCAAACACGGGGAGAACATACAAACTCCTTGCAGATAGTGTCCGTGGTGGGATTTGAACCCAGGGCCCCAGCGCTGCAAGACTGCCGTGCTAACCACTGAGCCACCGTGCCGCCCATATAATGATGTAGACCCGTCAGACGAGCTTTATGGAGAGTACAATGGGAGCTTTCCAAATGCAGATGCTAAACCTTGTGCAATAAGTGATATAAATGGCATTATTACATTACTTTTACTATAATTATTATTACTGAAGTTGCAACTAAAGGGTTAGTTCCCTTTACAATCGCTACTACACAGCCTATATATTAAGGCTGCAGTTTGAGAACACAATGAACGCACTCCGGAGCGTTTTCTGGCTCTTTTCTCCTCGGATGTGAATGTATTATTTAAGTCCTGCCATATATTGGAGCGGTCCTCCATTACGGACGGCTGAGCGGACGCACAGCATTCTGCATCCATGGATCGCTCCTCAGTGCGCACGTTCCTGCTCTAGAGAGAATTTAGAGATTCATTTCAAATAATTAAGAGATCGGCTAACGGGAGAGGAGGGGGATGGTTCGTGTGAGGCTGTTACCATGGCAACATCTGCAAAGAGCTAGGGGGCTTCAAAAGCTGGTCAAGAACAACAAATACTCCTGGAAGAGATGCCGCTGTTGGCTGCACGATAAGAGGAGGGATTAGGGAAATAATGATTGCATGGCCCAGGTTAGGAGCAGAGCTTCCAGGGAGATACAGCGCTCTTTGTGCAGAAAATCTACTTCTCTCCCCTGGGAAGGCCCGGGCATTATCCCGAAAATGATGAACCGCTATCCCAGGGGCGGACATATCAGTGGTGCAAGAGGTAAGGGGGGCCCATTTCTTCCTCCAAAGCAGGGGGACTTGTGCATTATGATGAATTGGGCTACAAAGGGTCCATATATTGTTCTTGCACAGAGTCCTTTTTCCGTCAGTGCTGTATTCTAACGAGACCCCACAGTTAATCATTGTGGGTCCAGTTCTGATCAACTGTAATAAAAGTCATCCACCTGCGCAGAACAGGAGAGAAGCGTCATAAGGTCATGTTTCACATAAAGCGTCATAAGGTCAGGTGTCACTACGAAGCGTCACAAGGTCAGGTGTCACTACGAAGCGTCACAAGGTCAGGTGTCACTACGAAGCGTCACAAGGTCAGGTGTCACTACGAAGCGTCACAAGGTCAGGTGTCACTACGAAGCGTCACAAGGTCAGGTGTCACTACGAAGCGTCACAAGGTCAGGTGTCACTACGAAGCGTCACAAGGTCAGGTGTCACTACGAAGCCTCACAAGGTCAGGTGTCACTACGAAGCCTCACAAGGTCAGGTGTCACTACGAAGCCTCACAAGGTCAGGTGTCACTACGAAGCCTCACAAGGTCAGGCGTCGCTACGAAGCCTCACAAGGTCAGGTGTCACTACAAAGCCTCAAGGTCAGGTGTCACTATGAAGCCTCACAAGGTCAGGTGTCACTACGAAGCCTCACAAGGTCAGGTGTCACTATGAAGCCTCAGAAAATCAGGTGTCACTACGAAGCGTCAAAAGGTCAGGTGTCACTACGAAGCGTCACAAGGTCAGGTGTCAATACAGCGCTTCTGGTTTTGCTGATGATGCAAAATACGCTCATTATATGTACATCTATAGCCATATGTGAACCCTGTAACTTCAAGGCTTTTCTTATTCTAAGCCACTGCCAGGATTTACAGCGTTTTCTAATCATATAAGATTTATAAAGCTCTGAATCTGCGCCATGTAACCCATGGTAAATAATGTACACTTCACTCTCCTTTGTCTGGAAATGCAGTATGTAACCGCGAGCCGTCCTCTGACATTCACGGATCGCGTTCATATCTCGCACACAGCCCGGAGACTGGGACAGGATTTTCGGTTATTAGGAGATAGGCTGTTCTACGAATCCACAGAGCAGACAGAAAGCAGAGGACAGGCTTTAACAGGCCGTCTCCCGAGTCTCCTAATACACTTAGTGCTCAGCAGAGGAGACTGTCTGCTATCTAATCATCTCTCCCTCTATTCCTCCCATCAACGCAAATCTGGAAAGGAAGTAGGACAATGCAGAATTAGCACAAATACTGGGAAACGAGGCAGCCTAGCATCCCAGACATCGCGCCGTATCGGGTTTCAGAAAAGTGATACTCTTTATTCCTCTATATTTATTTACCACTTTTTGTACTTGTTTATTTTGGTTATTTAAAGGGGATCTATCAGCCTGACGTGCCCCTTTTATTAAATTCCTAGTAAAGTCTCCATGTGTACATTATGGCATTCTTCTATTATTCCTCTTGGAAGTAACTAAATTAAAGTGGCCGTCCACTGCTTGATCAATCCATTTTAAATGAAGCAGTGCTCCTCATAAAATAAAAACAACATATACTCGCCTCCCGAGCTGGTCCCATTCCATTTTTTACGCCACATGAACCCTGCAGTCAATCAGCGACCACTCCTGGACTTGTGCGCAATTACGTCAAACATTCGTCCAAAGGAAGACAAAACACAGTGGCCCCATGGAACTTATTTTATATATATATATATATATATATATATATATATATATATATATATATATATATATATATATATATATTTTCATGCTTCCCAAAACACAGTGTTGAATCAGACTCTGGAAACGATCATTTCAACCAACTATGTTTTATTCTGAAACACGTCAGTATTTCAGAGACATACCCTGAAAGCCAGCCCGATGAAGGTGCAGCTAAGGTGACTACTCTAAGAATCCAGTTCCTGGAGGCTTCTCCCTGCCCTGTTTCCAATGAGCGACAAGTCCCTTCCTATATACACAGTTTAATATGTATTGATACATTTCCACGCAGTTTATATTTAACATTAGATTTCCAGGAGGAATAATCGAGGAACAGCATGAACCAGTCCATCCTTAACGGGAACCTGTCAGATGCAACATGCACTCAGAACCACGAGCAGTTCTCAGTGCATATTGCTAATCACTGCCTAACTGTCCCTGTATCTAGTAGCATAGATAAAGAGATCTTTACAAAAAGGATTTCTAAAGATCCTTTATGAGATGCTAATGAGTGAGGGGACTAGTCACAAGGGCATTAGTTCCTGCGCTCATTCCGCCCTCTAAGCATGTTAACACACCCACATGGGGCGTGCTAACATGCTGTTCAATGCAGCATCATCACAGGTGACGCGCATAACTGTGTCCGTTGTCACCGCTGATGACTCCGGCTTTAGGCTCAGTGCACATGGTCAGAAGTCCCCGATACTTCCGGTCATGCGCACTAGACCTCTATGAAGTCAGGACGTGTACACCCGACTTCATAGTGCACATGACCAGAAGTATCGGGCATTCTAATCAGTAGTGACAGCTGTGGGTGTGCTAATATGCTAAGAGGGCGGAATGAGCGTAGGAACCAACGCCCTTGCAACTAGTCCCTGGCCTCATTAGCATATCATAAGAGATCTTTAGAAATACTTTTTGTAAAGATCTCTTTATCTATGCTACTAGATACAGGGACTAACAGGAAGGGATTAGCAACATGCACCCAGAACTGCTCATGGTTTTGGTGAACATTGCACCTGACAAGTTCCCATTAATGCTGCAGCCAAGGTCACCAATCTGATTAATCATTATTTGGACACTTCCGCTCTGTGCCAGTCATTGCATTCCTACATCATACACACAGGCCGGCAGCGTAGTTCTGCGCAGGCTCACTTTGCTCTGCCATGCTGAAGGCAGATCAATGTATTGTAGTGCACATGCACGGGCGGTCTTTAAACTTTCCTCGCACCTGCACATTCTAGTACTTTGATCTGCCCTCAGCAGAGCAGGTCAAAGTGCGTCTGCATAGGACCGCAACGTAGGCCTGTGTGGATGATGTCGTAGACGCGTCATCCAAATTGGGATGGATAGAAGGAGGACGGAGATCGCAGCAGAGAAGAGGCGCCGGACCGGAGAGAGGAGGCGCCGGACCGGAGAGAGGAGGCGCCGGACCGGAGAGAAGAGGCGCCGGACCGGAGAGAAGAGGCGCTGAATCGGATGGAGGGGAGGCGCCGTATGAGAGGGGAGGCGCCGGACCGCAGAAGGGAGGCGCCGGACCGCAGAAGGGAGGCGCCGGACCGCAGAAGGGAGGCGCCGGACCGCAAAAGGGAGGCGCCGGACCGCAGAAGGGAGGCGCCGGACCGCAGAAGGGAGGCGCCGGACCGCAGAAGGGAGGAGCCGGACCGCAGAAGGGAGGAGCCAGACCGCAGAAGGGAGGAGCCGGCCCGCAGAAGGGAGGCGATGGACCGGAGAGCAGCGACACCCACCGGACCAGACAGCAGCGACACCCATCGGACTGGACCGTCCCCTAGGAGAGTATTACCGTATAAAGGTGTTCTTTATGTTCTACAGAGCGGCCTGGACTCTTATATACAGTATTCTAGAAAGCTGTATATAAGTGCTCAGTGATGCTGGCCGCAGCTTATAGGGGACAAATCTGGTGACAAGTTCCCTTTAAAATTACTGCAGAAAACCTGATAGAAAGCAATAAAAAAAATTGGAAAATGTAATGAATGCTGCACTGGAGCAAAAAAAAAAAACAAAACAAAAAAAACCCCAAAAACAAAACCTCACAGCTATCTGATGCCTTCATGAAAAATTTGCAATTTAAAAAAAGGTTTACATCTGATATCATGTAAGGAAGGAACACAAATCCCGATTCTGATCATTTCCCCTCATCGCCCAAAAGTCAGGATGATGGAGTTGAAAAGTGAAGTGCTAATAGCAGTTTGTTCCAAGTATATTAAAAAAAGGATCTATAGAGAGTGAGGCACATCCATAATAGATGAAAAGATTTGTTTATGCAAATGCAGAATACATCTCAGATCAAGCCCCTAATGCAGCTACAAGGGAGGCATCTGTCAGGGAAAAAAAGTAGGTCATCTCCCACCGTCCGCAAATCACGCAGATTCAGATGAACACGAGCAGAGGATGCTCACGGTCCCTTGTGTAACAGATTCCGGCTGCAGGTCACATAAGGTAACACGGCGCATCAGTGGTTAGGTTATTAAACTATTAGCCCCAGCAATTAGAACATCCTACGTCTAAGATACGGATTCATCAAATCTGCTCGCCCATAATCCTCAATATAGAAGATTTGGCTTTACAGGAATTAACAAAACGATAAAAATGTGATTAAAAAAAAAAAAATCAAACAAAAAAAATATATAAAATAAATATGATGTAAAGGTTTATAAAATTACTTTCCCTGCCGGGGTTCCAACAAGGGAATTAATGTGATACATGTACTAGGTATATTATTTATCGCAGATTACATGACTGTGTCCCCTGTTAGGAGCAATGAAGTTGATAAAATTACTAAAAAAATATCGCTTTTTATCCCCCAATATGAGCGGAGTACGCCCCTTTTACTACTGTATTGAAAAGCATAGTTAAAGAGGACCAACCACCAGGATTTTCCTATATAAACTGAAGCCAGTGCTATACTGGCGCTATCATGCAGATTCTATACATACCTTTAGTTGTGAGATCGGATGTATAGTTTCTGAAATACAGGTAAGTAAAGTCTGTAAAATGCATTGTTATTTGATTAACTGCAGCTACAGGATATCTAATAGGTGGGTCGGGTTTTGCTAGTTATTCCCGCCCTTGGCTGTCTGCCTGTCCTTCCACCCTCCTCCCCATGTAATAACAAATGGGGAGGAAGGACAGGCAGGCAGACAGGGGCGGGAATAACTAGTAAAATCCGACCCACCTATTACATATTCTGTAGCTGCTATCAATCAAATAACAGTGCATTTTACAAACTTTACTTGCCTGTATTTCAGAAAGTATACATCCGATCTCACTACTAAAGGTATGTATAGAATCAGCACGATAGCACCAGTATAGCACTGGCTTTAGTTTATATAGGAAAATCCCGGTGGTTGGTCCTCTTTAATATAAGTGTGTTCCTCACTGCACATTATTAGGGATGATCGAATACCTGAAATATTCGGCTACGCCCATATTCGATGAATATTTCGCTGCTATTCGACTATTTGCGAATATTCGATGCGCAATATAAGTCTATGGGAAACCCGAATAGTTGCCGAATATCAACTATTTGGGCTTCCCATAGACTTAAGCCTGCTTTACACCTTACAATTTTGCATATGATATTGTATGCGATGTGACCCGCCCCGATCATATGTGCGGCACCTTCAATTTGTTGAACGTGTTGCACAAACGATTATTTGCCGTCACACGTACTTACCCATCCATACGACCTCGATGTGGGCGGCGAACGTTCACTTCCTGGAGTGGGAGGGACGTTCGGCATCATATGGACGTCACGCGGCAGCCGGCCAATAGAAGCGGAGGGGCGGAGATAAGCGGGACGTAAATATCCCGCCCACCTCCTTCCTTCCGCATTGCTGGCGGGAACGCGGGACGCAGGTAAGATCTGTTCAATGTTGCCGGGCTGTCATACACTGCAATGTGTGCTACCTCGGGAACATTGAACAACCTCACGTTCAATTTTTAGGAATTGAACGACGTGCGTGCAATGAACGTTTTAACGTTCAATCGCACGTTACAATATTACTTACGATGCCGGATGTGCGTCACTTACGACGTGACCCCGCCGACACATCGTAAAATATATAGTAGCGTGTAAAGCCCGCTTTACATTGCCATCGAATATTCGCATAGCGGCGACCTATTGGTCGAATATTCGCGAAGCTGAATATTGCCGAATATTTGTGACATTCGATCATCCCTACACATTTAGTATTTTATTTGGCTTATACTCAAAACAAAAAAGGTCAATGGGCAAATGTTACAAAAGTGTGAAAAAAACAATAGCCGCTCTCCCCAGCAGTTCTAAATAACCAAAGTTATCCCAAATTTTGGCAGGCATCGGCCGCCCTCCTCACTCCTGGGTGCCGGCTGCTCACACACGCCACCATTGTTGCTTCTTTTCCCTGGACACAGACGTTTGAGACAATTACAATAGGGAGGGAAATGTGAGCAACCAAGAAGCCCAGGGTCCCTCATACAGGAGCAGGCCTCCGTAATTAAATGCTGCAGATCATTCATTAGACTTGATGGGTTTATCGTAGCTTTTCTAATGAATAATAGCATTCTTTGCCCAGGTCTTGGAATTCAAGCTATAATACGCTCAATACCCAACAACCACTTTATCTATTAAGGACACACAGGGTTCTCTAA
>NC_134359.1:92597649-92622649 GCF_048569485.1 Anomaloglossus baeobatrachus | reverse complement strand
TAATATTTACAGTGTAATATATAGGATGAGCTGAGCGGATGTGGTTTCATGAAATTGACATGAGGTGCGCATATTAAACTCCACAGCAGGTCAATTGTGTGAAATTCATTACAAATTTAAGTTTCACTCTGTGAAATCTTTAGCAAATCTGCATGAACAATGTGGAGATTTTGCCAGAGATAAGCTGCAGAAAATCTGCTATGTGTGTATTTACCCTTAGTCACACTAATCAAATAAGAGATGACATTTTCAAAGATGGGAAAACCACCCCTTAATAACAAATCTGTATTGAGATGCAAAACTTAAGTTACTAGAACTGAGCGAACTTGAGGTTCAGGGTTAGGACTAGAGAAAAAAAAACAAAAGGAAAAAAAAAAAAAAAAAAAACAGTTCGGGATTGGAGTTCTAGTCTTAAAGAGAATCTGTCACCAGGTCTTTGCTCCCCCATCTGAAAGCAGCATAATGTAGAGACAGAGACCCTGATTCCAGCGATGTGTCACTTATGAGCTGTTTGCTGTCATTTTGATAAAATGAATGTTTTCTGTACTGCAGATCTAACAGTTATACAGAGCTCATGCATATGCAGGACTACCTGGCAGCACGCCAAGTAGTCCTGTAATGATAATCTACTGCTGATTAAACACAGATTTTATCAAAACTACACTAAGCAGCCCAGTAAGTGATACACTGCTAGAATCAGGATCTCTGCCCCTATGCTATGCTACTCTAAGGGGCACTTTGCACACTACAATATCGCAGGTGCGATGTCGGTGGGGTCAAATTGAAAGTGACGCACATCCGGCGTCGCAGGCGATATCGTAGTGTGTAAAGCCTTTTTAATACGATTAACGAGCGCAAAATCGTTGTAATCGTATCATCGGTGTAGTGTCGGGCATTTCCATAATTTGGAAATGACCGATGTTACAATGTTGTTCCTCGTTCCTGCGGCAGCACACATCGCTGTGTGTGAAGCCGCAGGAGCGAGGAATATCTCTTACCTGCGTCCTGCGGCTCACGCCAGCTCTGCGGAAGGAAGGAGGTGGGCGGGATGTTTACGTCCCGCTCATCTCCACCCCTCTGCTTCTATTGACAGCCTGCCGTGTGACGTCGCTATGACACCGCACGACCCGCCCCCTTAATAAGGAGGTGGTTCGCCGGCCAGAGCGACGTCGCACGGCAGGTGAGTGCGTGTGAAGCTGGCGTAGCGATAATGTTCACTACGGCAGCTATCACAAGATATCGCAGCTGCGACGGGGGCGGGGACTATCGCTCTCGGCATCGATAGCATCGGCTTGCGATGTCGTAGTGTGCAAAGTGCCCCTAAGATTAGGTGGCAAATACCCGATGCTTCACTTTAACGTACGAACACCACTTGCGCGAGCATCACTGTGTTCGGGTACACTCGCTGCTCAGCCCAGTGCGAGCCTGTTGCAGTGTTTGAATAGCTCACACTGTGTGTAACAATGGCGTGATTGGATGTAGTGTGTACTAAAAAAAAAAAAGGAAAAATCTCGCCCCGGAAGTGATCTGTTTATGATTGGCTGCATATCAGCGTAGACCAGAACTGCCCAATTAGTGACTTCCATTGTGGTTCAGGTCAAGTTCGGGACCTAAACCAAACTTTATATAAAGCTCGGCGGAACCCGCCAAACCGAACTTCCATAGGTCCACTCATCTCTACCTATTAGGGGTCACACTAGAGTATAGCATTGAATGCGGTATGCTAATGACACTCGACTCAGACTCTGCTGCGATTGTGAGCAGAGTGTCATCACTGTGCGCTCACATGTGAGATCCTATAGAATATAAGCCCGCAAGGGCAGGGTCCTCTTCCCTCTGTAACAGTCTGTGTCTACTGTAACTTATATCTGTATTTTGTATATAACCCCTTCTCATGTACAGCACCATGGAATCAATGGCACTTTACAAATAATAATAATAATAATAATAAATAATAATCAGATCACAGGTGCAGAGAAGATGAAGAGATTAATTTCTCCATCTTTTCCATTGTTGGTCTCTACGTATATCGGACTGTACTGATGTCACCCAAGTGCCATCTGATGTTTCACGCACCTATAGACTTGTATGGGCGCACGTGATCGGAGATACGAAGCCAATCACACAATGCTTTCATCAGTCCATATAGAGCTGAGAAAAAGCTCACAGATCTGACCTGCCTCATTGACTAACATTGGTCTGAGTGCAATGTGAAATTCTCTTGCATTGCCCTTGTCCGATTCATACGCTCGTGTGACCCCGGCCTTACTGCTCCGTGTTGTTGCAAACTTACATGGAAGGTTGTAAAAAAAATATATATTTTCAACATCATGCAAGGTTTTCTGTAGACCGCCATTAAAGTCTACACGTTGTATTATTAATGCACTTTTTCTGCTTTACAAACCATCCATATGACAAATCTGCACCGGAGAACAGTGAACGAGACGGACTGTAATGTACTGTACAGCACTAAATGCACTGGAACTACATTATGGTCATTGGGAATTAAACTTTAAATAAGGCTGAAAAAGTGTGTAAGTGGCGGAAATACATCTATAGACATCTCAGGGAGTATAATTAATGTATTTGCAGAAGGCACAATATAAACATAACCACACACAAGGACCAAAAATGTAGAAAAAAAAAGGAGAAAAGCCATGTTCGGTGCTTTTATTACAATTTGGCTTATAGCATTCACCATTAAATAATATTAAACATAATTAAACATATTACATTTAAAACATAATATGTCGGATACAGCAAGGAGGAGACAGGTGACTTCTCAAGATGAGAGAACTGGGGGTCCCTGGCCGCCGGCCCCCCTGAGACCTCATTACTGAAGCTGTGGATCCCAGATGCCGTGAATTATTCACAGACTCCCCAGGCCCGTCATTATCAACGCAGCGCAGAGTCTGAGGGTCTCTTCTCTCCTGCGGAATAAAAACAGTTCATCCCATTGAATAACACTTAGAACGTTAATCTAAATTACTGCCAATGACTGAAGCATCACACCATTGATCGATCCACAGAGATAGATGCTGCCCTCTGGAAGATATTGCATTTATAGTGAATATTGCATTAAATGATAAATTGCCTGTGTACCCCCGGCCAATACCACTCGAGACCACGTAGGCTGAACGGACACCGGGCTTGTTAGCTTAATAGGATCCAGAGACCACATGGATTAGGAGACGAGCACCTCTTATGTCTCTGGTTGTGCAATCACAAGAACAAGACGTCAAACCATTACAATATTGAGAAGCAAAATACGCACAGCTCTGGCGAAAACCAGAGACCGCTGCAAATTGTCAGTTTTTCTGATTTTTCTCTTTATAGGTATATTTTTGAGTAAAATGTAAATTGTTCTTTTATTCTATAAACTACTGACAACGTCTCCGAATTTCTAAGCAATAAATTTTGTATTTATTTTCTGAAAATGACAAATGGTCAAAATAACAAAACAATGCACAGTGCTTTTACACCTCCAATAATGCAAAGAAAACAAGTTCATAATCATTTAGAAACAGCAATACTAATAATGTTTTATCTCGGGAAGAGTTCAGAAATCAATATTTTGTGGAATAACCATGATTGTTAATCCCAGCTTTCATGCGTCTTGGCATGCTTTCCACCAGTCTTTCACACTGCTCTTGGGTGATCTTCTGCCACTCCTGGTGCAAAAATGTAAGCAGGTCTTCTTTGTTTAATCTTCTTGATTACATTCCAGAGGTTTTCAATGGGGTTCAGGTCTGAAGATTGCACCATGTTATGGCCAGCCCATTGTCCTGCTGGAAAAAAACAGTCCTCAGAGTTGGGGAACATTGCCTGAGCAGAAGTAAGCAACTGTTTTTTCAGGATAACCTTGTATGCGGCTTGACTAATACGTACGTCGCAAAGATTAACCTGCCTTGCTAAAGCATCCCCAGATCATCAACAATCCTCTACCAAATTTCACAGTGGCTGCAAGACATCGTGGCTTGTACGCCTCTCCAGGTCTATGTCTAACCATTAGATGTCTGAGAACTGTTTTTTCCAGCAGGACAATGTGCCATGCCACACAGCTAGGTCAATCAATGTGTGAATGAAAGACCCCCACATCAAAACTCTGTCATGGCCAGCCTAATCTCCAGACCTGAACTCCATTGAAAACCTCTGGAATGTAATCAAAAGGAAGATGGATAGTCACAAGCCATCAAGCAAAGAAGAACTGCTTACATTCTTGCACCAGGAGTGGTATAAGGTCACCCAAAAGCACTGTGAAAGACTGGTGGAAAGCATGCCGAGAAGCATGAAAGCGGTGATTAAAAATCATGGTTATTCCACAAAATATTATTTTCTGAACTTTTCCTGAGTTAAAACATTTTTAGTATTGTTTCTAAATGATTATGAACTGGTTTTCTTTGCATTATTTGAGGTCTAAAAGTAATGAATTTTTTTTTTCTATTTCTCATTTTCAGAAAATAAATACAAAATTTATTGCTGGGAAATTTGGAGATGTTGTTAGTAGAAAATAGAATAAAAGAACAATCTAGATTTTACTCAAAAATCTAAAAAGGAAAATCAGAAAAACTGAAAATTTGGAAGTGGTCCCTTAATTTTTGCCAGAGCTGTATACATACCACACATACACATTTATTTTTTTTATATATATATATATATATATATATATATATATATATATATATATATATATATATATATATATATATATATATATAAAATATATATATATATATAAAATATATATATATATATATATATATATATATATATAAAATATATATATAAAATATATATATAAAATATATATATATATATATATATATATATATATATATATATATATATATAAAATATATATATATATATATATATATATATATAATATTCTTCCATTTAATTTAGATCTCTCCATATATAATAGTATATTATATATAGATTACATAGACACACACACATATGCATACATATATATATTTATTTATATATAGGGCAATTTCTATATACCCTTTCCAAAGTGTGCACATCCATTTTTTATGACATAACCACAAGTTACAGGACAAGTTAGGTGATGGGTGATCTCACGCTGTGCTTGGAGCTGCCCGGACAGGTTCACTGTAGATACACCCACAGCTGACACCTCTGTATACATATTAATGCACTTGAGCTGGGCACCACACTACAAGGAAACTATACCTACACCCTTACTATAATAATATATATACACACACACACAAGTCTACAGCTCGTGATACTTCATGCACAACAATGTGTATAACCGGATTTACATCAACCAAACAGCAATTAAACACCACTGATCGGCAACATATTAGTCTATTGGCAATTGTTTAGCAACCTGTTTGTACTACACTTTTTGCCACCTAATCTGAGAGCAGTGTAACGTAGGGGCAGAGATCCTGATTACAGCAAGGTGTCACTGGGCTGCTTAGTTTAGTTTTGATAAAATCACTGTTAATCAGCAGTAGATTATCATTAGTGGACTACTTGGCATGCTGCCAGGTAGTCCAGCATATACATGAACTCTGTATAACCCCACCCCCTCCACTTATTGGCCACTTTCTATATACTTTGTGTATGAGCAAAGAGCAGCCAATCAGAAGTGTGGGCGGGATTATAGCGCTCCACATTGAAATAACTGCTAGATCTACAGCAGAGACAACAGTGATTTTATCATTAGTGGACTACTTGACATGCTGCCAGGTAGTCCAGCATATACAGTTAGGTCCAGAAATATTTGGACAGTGACACAAGTTTTGTTATTTTAGCTGTTTATAAAAACATGTTCAGAAATACAATTATATATATAATATGGGCTGAAAGTGCACACTCCCAGCTGCAATATGAGAGTTTTCACATCCAAATCGGAGAAAGGGTTTAGGAATCATAGCTCTGTAATGCATAGCCTCCTCTTTTTCAAGGGACCAAAAGTAATTGGACAAGGGACTCTAAGGGCTGCAATTAACTCTGAAGGCGTCTCCCTGGTTAACCTGTAATCAATGAAGTAGTTAAAAGGTCTGGGGTTGATTACAGGTGTGTGGTTTTGCATTTGGAAGCTGTTGCTGTGGCCAGACAACATGCGGTCTAAGGAACTCTCAATTGAGGTGAAGCAGAACATCCTGAGGCTGAAAAAAAAGAAAAAATCCATCAGAGAGATAGCAGACATGCTTGCAGTAGCAAAATCCACAGTCGGGTACATTCTGAGAAAAAAGGAATTGACTGGTGAGCTTGGGAACTCAAAAAGGCCTGGGTGTCCACGGATGACAACAGTGGTGGATGATCGCCGCATACTTTCTTTGGTGAAGAAGAACCCATTCACAACATCAACTGAAGTCCAGAACACTCTCAGTGAAGTAGGTGTATCTGTCTCTAAGTCAACAGTAAAGAGAAGACTCCATGAAAGTAAATACAAAGGGTTCACATCTAGATGCAAACCATTCATCAATTCCAAAAATAGACAGGCCAGAGTTAAATTTGCTGAAAAACACCTCATGAAGCCAGCTCAGTTCTGGAAAAGTATTCTATGGACAGATGAGACAAAGATCAACCTGTACCAGAATGATGGGAAGAAAAAAGTTTGGAGAAGAAAGGGAACGGCACATGATCCAAGGCACACCACATCCTCTGTAAAACATGGTGGAGGCAACGTGATGGCATGGGCATGCATGGCTTTCAATGGCACTGGGTCACTTGTGTTTATTGATGACATAACAGCAGACAAGAGTAGCCGGATGAATTCTGAAGTGTACCGGGATATAGTTTCAGCCTAGATTCAGCCAAATGCCTCAAAGTTGATCGGACGGCGCTTCATAGTACAGATGGACAATGACCCCAAACATACAGCCAAAGCTACCCAGGAGTTCATGAGTGCAAAAAAGTGGAACATTCTGCAATGGCCAAGTCAATCACCAGATCTTAACCCAATTGAGCATGCATTTCACTTGCTCAAATCCAGACTTAAGACGGAAAGACCCACAAACAAGCAAGACCTGAAGGCTGCGGCTGTAAAGGCCTGGCAAAGCATTAAGAAGGAGGAAACCCAGCGTTTGGTGATGTCCATGCGTTCCAGACTTAAGGCAGTGATTGCATCCAAAGGATTCGCAACAAAATATTGAAAATAAAAATATTTTTTATGGGTTTGATTTATTTGTCCAATTACTTTTGACCTCCTAAAATGTGGAGTGTTTGTAAAGAAATGTGTACAATTCCTACAATTTCTATCAGATATTTTTCTTCAAAACTTCAAATTAAACGTTACAATCTGCACTTGAATTCTGTTGTAGAGATTTCATTTCAAATCCAATGTGGTGGCATGCAGAGCCCAACTCGCGAAAATTGTGTCACTGTCCAAATATTTCTGGACCTAACTGTACATGAACTCTGTATAACCCCACCCCCTCCACTTATTGGTCACTTTCTATGTACTTTGTGTATGAGCAAAGAGCAGACAATCAGACGTGTGGGCGGGATTATAGCGCTCCACATTCAAATAACTGCTAGATCTGCAGCAGAGACTAGTGATTTTATCAAAACGACAGCAAACAGCTCAGTAAGGGTACCTTCACACTTTAGCGATGCAGCAGCGATCCGACCAGCGATCTGACCTGGTCAGGATCGCTGCTGCATCGCTACATGGTCGCTGGTGAGCTGTCAAACAGGCAGATCTCACCAGCGACCAGTGAACAGCCCCCAGCCAGCAGCGACGTGCAAGCGACGCTGCGCTTGCACGGAGCCGCCGTCTGGAAGCTGCGGAGACTGGTAACTAAGGTAAACATCGGGTATGGTTACCCGATGTTTACATTAGTTACCAGTGTGAGCAGGGAGCAGGGAGCCGCGCACACTGAGCGCTGGCTCCTTGCTCTCCTAGCTACAGTACACATCGGGTTAATTAACCCGATGTGTAATGCAGCTACATGTGCAGAGAGCAGGGAGCCGCGCACACTGAGCGCTGGCTCCTTGCTCTCCTAGCTGCTGTACACATCGGGTTAATTAACCCGATGTGTAATGCAGCTACATGTGCAGAGAGCAGGGAGCCGCGCACACTGAGCGCTGGCTCCTTGCTCTCCTAGCTGCTGTACACATCGGGTTAATTAACCCGATGTGTACAGCAGCTACATGTGCAGAGAGCCGAAGCCGGCAGCACAGGCAGCGTGAGAGCTGCAGAGGCTGGTAACTAAGGTAAATATCGGGTAACCACCTTGGTTACCCGATGTTTATCTTGGACACAGCTTACCTCAGCTGTCAGACGCCGGCTCCTGCTCCCTGCTCGCTTCATTTGTCGCTCTCTTGCTGTCACACACAGCGATCTGTGTGTCACAGCAGGAGAGCGGCTTTGAAGAAAACGAACCAGGGCTGTGTGTAACGAGCAGCGATCTCGCAGCAGGGGCCAGATCGCTGCTCAGTGTCACACACAGCGAGATCGCTAATGAGGTCACTGCTGCGTCACAAAAAGCGTGACTCAGCAGCGATCTCGGCAGCGATCTCGCTGTGTGTGAAGCACCCCTTAGTCACATATCACTGGAATCCGGGTCTCTGCCCCTACATTATGGTGCTCTCAGATGGGGTAGCAAAAACCTGGTGATAGATTCCCTTTAAGCACGCCAAAACATAAATTCACCTGATGAACAAGCGTTTTGCTCACATTGATCATGCCAGTGCATACCAGCCAAACACGATGTAGTGACACCGTCTACATACATATGAAAGAAGCTGTTGGATCACATAATAGTTTACTATTACGGTATGTTAAACCCAGAAGTACTGCATTTTCTTTCCTGTGAAATGAATGAGGTATCTGAAATCTCAATCACATTCTAATTATTTTTACCTTGCAGATTAGATAAAAATTCAAATCTGCAGCAGGTCAGGTCTTTCAGCGTTTTTCCCAAATTTACAGGAATGGGAAAAGACATGTAACGTGCACTTATCCTTACTACAGGCATGGACAAAGACTTTGAGACTGGCAGATATTTGAGTCAGCCTATGGGGCGGCTGCAGACTGCTATTGTTAGGCTGGAAAGGGTCAAATAACAATGGCCCTTCCCACCCTATTAATATCAGCCTCCTGTTTTCTGCAGTAACTTGACAGGTTTTTCAAAATGGGGGGACCCCACGTCATTCCTTTTTTTTTTTTTTTTTTTTTTTAATCAAACAATTTAATTAAAAATAGTGTGGGATCCCCTCTACTTTTCATAACCAGCCAAGGTACAGCAGACAGCTGAGAGGTGCAGCCTGCAGCTGCTGTTGTTCCTGTGCTGGATATAAAAAAATGGGGGGACCCCACATCATTTTTTACCAAAAAATAACAAAAAAAAAGCTGGCCAAGCTAGCTATCACTATTTATCGAGCCATTATTATTTCTGTTTATTCTCTCTGTTCTTTATAATTATCTATTCTATATGTTCTATGTATTCTATCAATAGATTTGACTTAAAAAAACGCATTGGGCAAAATCGTGGCAAAAAGCGTGCATTTTTTGGGTGTTTTTTCTGCATCGGGTGCGTGGTTTTTTTTGGGAGCAAAAAACGTGCATCTTTGTGGTCACCACAAAGATGTAGTGTGCGCACATAGCTTTAGGCTGAGCACACACGGCTAGTAAACCGGAGCGAGTGGATTACATTCCACCTGGACCCATGTTACTCCATGGGCCCGCTCCCATGGGCGATTTTTTTCTCAGCCCTAATTGGACCGAGAAAACTATCGCAGCATGCTGCAGGTGGAATCCAATTAGTTTTCACTCGCACCAATACAAGTCTATGGGTGAGAGAGAAACATCGCACTGCACTCGGATGACACCGGAGTGCAGTGTGATAATCACATCAGCTTATAATGGAGGAGAAAGGGAGATTAGGCCCTGTTCTCCGCGGCGGTGCTGCGATCGCAGGATCGCATCACAGTGGCATGACACTTGGCTTACCCTCTGGCAGAGCGGGAGCCGAGTGTCATGCGATTCACTCGCATTAATGACCGTGTGGCCCCAGCCTTAGACTCTTACTTCCTGATGTTTCAGGAAGATTTTTCAGCTAGGCTCCTTATCATCAGAGGCAGGACTACATGAAGTACCGGTAACATCTCTAAGCTGATGACACTGGATCCATCAGTCACAAGAGGCGATGTCACAGCTCACCTGCTCCGCCTTCTTTCACACTGTCATTTACACATGTTCATTAGATGTTTCATTGCAGACATAGGGTCTGAGCGAATCAATTGCTGTTGATCTACAAGTGGAGTCCCTGAAAGAACAAGTAGGTGTCTAGACTTGCCCCAGTGACCCATGTGAAAGTTTTACAATTTCCCATTTTATTTTTAATAAAAACTGATATGGAATTAAAAAAATAATCATTTTAAATAATATATACTTAACTCAAAACCTGATTTAAACAATCGGTTATTTTCTGATGTCTGATGACACATTACCTGGAAAAAACTAAGATGTGTCGCGTAAGCTGTAGTAATTGTTTTATGTAGTTTCATATGAGTGGGTGTGTTCCTTAAAGGGGTTGTCTACTACGGGATCACTTCAGGGCCACCTAGAAAATATATACTCGCCTCCCATAGTGGGGTGGTTTCAGCAATGTTGGCACTGCCATTTCATGTGGGTCACATGACATTGTTGGATTACGTAGCCGCTGCAGTCAATCAGCGCTATTGGACAACCCCTTAAAGGGAATCTGTCACCAGGTTTTTACTACCTCATCTGAGAGCAGCATAATGTAGGGGCAGAGACCCCGATTCCAGTGATGTGTCACTTACTGAGCTGTTTGCGGTCGCTTGGATAAAATCAATGTTTTCTCTGCTGCAGATCCAGCAGTTATATAGAGCTTATGAATATGGTGGACTACCAGCAGCACGCCAAGTAGTCCTGTAATGATAATCTACTGCTGATTAATCAGTGATTTTATCAAAACTACACTAAGCAGCCCAATAACTGACACATCGCTGAAATCAGGGTCTCTGCCCCTACATTATGCTGCTCTCAAATTAGGTGTCAAAAATCTGGGGACAGATCCCATGTCATAACAAAATAGTATAGCAAAGGAAAAGCTGAGCACAATGATATACAGGTATATTGGAAAAGATTCTGTATAACTTGTATTTTATTAATTGAAATTCCAGGTGTTTGTATGCATAGTAGTCCGGTGGGCGGTCTTACTCATGATTGACAGTCTTTCCGGCATAAATGCAGGCAGAGATAGCTGTCAATCACTATTAGGACCACCTAACAGACTCCTATGTGTGCAAACACCAGCGATTTTATGTTCAATCTATTTTTATTAGGTTTATTTCAAAAATTACAATAATCACCATGAACTTATATTGAAACATTTACAATTTTCAAATTTTCAATACTAAAAATGTCACAAACTGTTGAGTTATGTCCTTTTGTGTCCCAAGACACATCTCCCTCTGTCTATTCCGGACCTCGCAAAGAATCCCCGTGACCTCATTTGTAAGAATTCAAGCGAAGTTAGGAATGTATCCGAGAACAACTATATTTGGTCGTCTTGGGTCACTAGGACAAAATACCTTATGGAATATTATACTATTAGTAACAATCAGAGAGATTTATGACTGCAAAAAGACAAAGAAAAAGAATGAATGGAGAACAGCGAGAAATATACTAGAGAGAGAGAAGAGAAATCAAAGTGGGGGGGTAAGAGGGGGGGGAAGAGGGGGAGGAAAGGAAGTCATTCATTTGGGGAACCTGCGGACACGAGACGGGTCGAAGCCCCCTCTTTTCTCTCAAGACCTTCCTATATGTGTGAGTGTTACTTTGCCACCCTATTTCGGGTCCATTAAAATAGCTTGTGAAAATCCGTGGAGTCATGGAAAGACATCCACTCACTCCAGGTTGCACAGAACTTGTCTCCATGTCCAGAGATGTCTGCCGACAATTCCTCCATTCTATAGATATCGGACATTTCCGAATACCATTCTGTGATTGGAGGAGTTGTGGTCGTTTTCCAGTGTCTTGGAATTACCGAGCGGGCGGCTGTTATGCAGAATCTCAGGATGTCTTTTTTGTGATATGATATCGAATGCGGTAAAATGGAAAGTAGGGCAATTTTAGGAGAACTCACCACCTGTCTCCCAGTTATGAGGCGGTAATTATCAAATACCTTCTTCCAAAAAGGTTTTATCAGCTGGCACTCCCACCAGATATGTATCATGGAGCCCGTCTCTTTGTTACATCTCCAACACACCTGGGAGACCTGTGGGAAGATTGCATGGAGCTTCGATGGGTATTGATACCACCGTGTTAATATTTTATAATTTTTCTCCTGAGCTGAGCATGCGAGTGACATTTTGTGGCTGAATAGGAAAGCTTTCGCCCACTCCTCCCGTGAAAAGGTCTCCCCCAGATCCCGTTCCCAAGCCAGCTGGTAGTTTATCTTTTCGGCTTCACCATGTCTGATGAGGACCTTATATATGAGGGAGATAGCGTGATCCGGGGGGTCCCCCCGTCTGAACAGTTCCTCCATTGGAGTAAGAGTTCTGCGGATCAGGCCCTCTGCCTCCCGTGTAGCGATAAACGACTGCAGCTGAATGTACTCAAACCACTGCGCTCCTCCACCCATGGGCCGCAATCTGATATCCTGAAAGTCAGGCAGTTTACCATCCACGAGAATGTCACCGACTCGGGTGTCCTCCACCGCCCTCCATCCGAGAAAAGCGCTCTTCCGATAACCAGGGCGGAAAGAAGGGCAAGAAAAAAGAGGAGACAGGGGGCCTAGAGTGTCTAGAGGGGCAAATTTGCTTGATACTGTATGCCAAACTTTGAGGGTGTCCTTTGTGTATTTCGGTGCCGGCCCTATCATGGAACTGTCGGATAATGGTATCCAGGGGAGGTGTCCCAGAGGGACTGGAATATCTGTCTGTTCTATCTGTACCCATTGTTTATTTTTGTTCTGGAAAGTCCAATCCAGCATTCGGACCATAGCTGAGGCTTGGAAGTATGTCTTAAAATTAGGGAGTCCAGCTCCCCCTTCCCCCTTCGGGCGAGTCAAGGAGCGTAACCCAATCCGGGGCCTTCTCCCCCCCCACACAAAGCGCACCAAAGCTGAACGTAGGCTCTGAAAAAAACCCCCTGGAGGTATTATAGGGACAGTTTGATAGATGTATAAAAAGCGAGGTAAAATATCCATCTTAACTACATTCATCCTACCAAACCACGAAAGTCTCAGTCCATTGTAGGACGAAAGATTTTTAATAGTTCGATTTAGCAGGGTTTGATAGTTGAGCGTATATAATTTTGATAAATCTGCCGGAATATATACCCCCAGATACTTCACCGCCTCAGGTTTCCACTTGAACGGGAAATTGGAAGCAATCTGACCAACCTCTGACTGGGGCAATGAAATATTCAAGGCCTCCGACTTAGAAAAATTGACCTTAAAATTGCTTAAGTGGCCAAATCGTTCAAGTTCCTTCATCAATGATGGTAGGGAAGTATGAGGTTGGCTGACGTATAATAGTAAATCATCTGCGTACAATGCCGCTTTATGATGGACCGAACCACATCTTATCCCCTGGATATCATCGTTTTTCCTAATGGCATTCGCCAAATGTTCCATAACAATTACGTATAGCAGGGGGGACAAAGGGCACCCCTGTCTGGTCCCATTCTGTATGGCAATGGAGGAGGACAGCATACCATTTATCCGGACCCGGGCAGTCGGACCAGAATATAGAGCGAAAATTTTTTGTAGGAACTTTGGACCCAATCCCAATTGGTCTAGAGCTGCTCTCATAAATCCCCAGTGGACCCTGTCAAAGGCCTTTTCTGCATCGATGGACAATAAGCCCATGGGGATTGCTTCAAGCTTGGCTTTCGCCACCAGAAGACCAGTCTTGATGGTATTATCCCTGGCTTCACGGCCCTTGACAAAACCCACCTGATCCGTATGTATACTTGAAGGCAGCAGGGGCGCTAATCTATCTGCCAATATCTTAGAGAAGAGTTTGATGTCAATGTTCAGCAGGGATATGGGACGATAATTTGCAGCATGTGCTGGGTCCTTCCCGGGTTTGGGGATTACACTAATGTGTGCCTCAAGGGTCTGAGGAGCAAATCCAACCTCTCCATCTAAAGAATTGAATGTTCTGGCCATAATTGGGGCCAACTGCGTTTCGAACAACTTATAAAAAGCCGGAGTGAATCCATCCGGTCCCGGACATTTACCAGAGGGGGTGTGTCGAATAGCGGCACCGATCTCTGTTTCCGAAATGTCCTCCTCCAAAGCCCCAGCAAGCAAGACATCCAGAGGGGGAAGGGCAGTATCTCCTACATATTTTCTCATTTTTTCCCCTAACTCCGTAGGGGCGAGGTCTGCGAACTGACCCTTGATGTTATATAACTTGTCATAATATGATTTGAAGATTTCAAGGATCTCCCCTGGATCGTGTGTGTTCCTGTCTCTCTGCGTCTTGATATATGGAATGTATGAAACGGCAGCCCTGGGATGCAGCAGGCGTGCCAGTGGGCGTCCGCATTTATCTGCTGCTTCATAATAGAATCGCTTCATACATTCTCTCTGATACAAATACCTCCGGTCCAGAAGGTTCTTAAGTGCGGTTCGCTTTTGAATAAGGTCCGCCATGTCCGTAGGGGCGAGCGTCTGCTTATGCCTAAGCTCCAATCGGTGAATCTGCTGCAATAATTCGTTCACCTCCTCTGTCCTTTCTTTTTTAAGTCTGGAGCCATGCTTAATCAGCACTCCCCTCAGGACGCATTTCAAAGTTTCCCACTGGACCGGAGGAGATGTTGGATCTCCTTTATGTACCTGAACGAAGGACTCTATTGTGTCCTGCAACTCTTTCTGACATATGTTATCTTTGAGAAGATTGCTATTTAGCCTCCATGTCCATGGGCGCTGGGTGACGGGGGAAATCTGTAGGGAGAGGTAGATTGGGGCATGGTCAGACCAAAATATGTCTCCAATTTTAGCTATTGGTTGCCAAGAAAGGGCTCGCTGTCCCACCAGAAAGAAGTCAATTCTAGTGTATGTGTTATGTGGAGGAGAGAAGTAAGTGTAGTCCTTACCCTGTGGATTCAGAATGCGCCAGATGTCTATCAGTTGGAGGGCGTGGAGGTCCCGCCTCAAAGAACCCATCTCACGTTGCCGACCTGGGCCCCTCCCAGAGGAGGAGTCTACTGCTGGATTTAGGGTAAAATTAAAGTCCCCTCCAATAAGCAGCGTCCCCTCTGCGAAGTCCGCCAGCGTCTTCAAAAGAGATCTGCACATAGAAACCTGGTTATTGTTTGGAAGATACCAATTTGCAATGCTAAACACCGTATTAAAGATCCTCAGTTTGAGGAATACGTATCTACCTTGGCTATCTATGCGTGTGTCAATGACCGTATGTGCAAGCTGTTTATGTATTGCTACTGACACTCCCTTAGACTTAGCCTCTGGGTTAGTACTGTGGTACCATACGGGGTAGAATCTATCTTTAAATGCTGGTATATTGCCGGTTTTAAAGTGCGTCTCCTGCAATAGGAGGATTTGTGTCCTCTGTTTGTGCATGGAGTAAAGAACCTGCGAGCGCTTCTGAGGGATATTGAATCCCCGTACATTGAGTGAACATAATCTAAGAGCCTCCATTTCCCCGTCTACAGGTCCCCCAGTGAACAGGGAGTTATTGTTATCAGGAAGGGGCAAGGGAGAGAAAGGAGATAAAAAAAAAAAAAAAAAAAAAAAAAAAAAAAGGGGGGGGGGGGGAAGATGGGTGGTGATGTGTGTAGGGAGAAAAAGAGGGAAGGGTAGTACCGCTACCAAGTAGGGTTAGCGATAGAAATAGAACTAGTTATAGGTGGGAAGAAAGAAGGGAGGAAAGGAGAAAAGAGAAAAAGGGGAAAAGAGAAGGAAGAAAAAGGGAATAGGAAGGAGAGAAAAAGAAGAAGAAAAAGAGAGAGAAAAAGAGAGGCCCTCAACAATAGTATCAGGCAAACGATCGTGGGGTCAGTATAACCTACACCTGCCCGCAGCGTGTAGAACCCCGACGGGAAGTAGACTTTCAATAGAGGCCCGTCCCCCCCCGGGTCGGCCCCAGACCCCCAAATATGAAGCATTACTATCTATATCAATATGTGGTGACGACACACCCCCACCCCAGTCATCTTTGCAATTCACATAACATTTAACATTTGACCGACAGGACACAAAAATGGTTATTATGTTCCTGTAACTAATGGCTCAAATTTCGACCAAAACAATCTCCGACTTAACGTTAGTCTGTCCCGTAAGATCAGTATTTAGCAATATATCTAAGGCAGTAAAGAATGGGAAGATCTCATTCCCCCTCACGGTCCGGCGTTGTCATCTCTGCATCTTTCTTTCGCTGTGGGCCCCGATTTTTCCTGCGAGTAATCTCTTGTTGCGGGATAGGGTTGTTGATAGGCTCTCCAGGGAAGCTGTGGACACGTGGCCACTCCTTGTCTGGAATATGGACAACAGGTACTCCAAGGGCTGCACAGAAGGACGGAAGATCCAATAGAGAATGTAGCACATGAAGGCTTCCCCCACGTCGGACCTGCAGTTTAAAGGGGAATCCCCAAGAATAAAGAATTCCCCTCTGTCTTAGAGTGTCCAGAAGAGGTCTCAGGACCCTACGCTTCTGCAGGGTGTGCCTTGACAGATCCGGTAGTAGCTGGATTGGTATATTCTTGAACATAACAGAGTCCTTTTGCCTGGCTTTGGCCAGGATTTCTTCTTTCTTTTTGTAGTTATGTACTCTACAAATTACGTCCCGAGGGTTAGCATTCTCTGTTGGTTTGGGGCCCAGTGATCGATGCGCTCTGTCCAGTTCTAAACGGGAGTCCCGTGGTAGATCTAGAATGGAGTTAAAGAGTCGCCTTAAGGTTGTCTCCAGGTCCTGGGGGGCTACTGACTCGGGGATACCCCTTATCCTGATGTTATTACGTCTGCCCCTGTTCTCTAAGTCATCCAGCAGATCTGTCAAGTGTTCTATTTGGATGGCTTGCGTAGCTAGGGTCTGTGACTGTTGGGAAAGCTGTGCAGACATAGAGGTTGCGCAAGTTTCAGAAGTTGTCATGCGTACGTTTAACCGCTGCATTTCTCCTCTCATGGACGAAGACTCTGCTTTGTATGAAGCCTCCATTCTAGTGATGTACTCCTCCATTTCTTCTCTGGTTGGGATAGCTCTTATACGAGCCTTAAGGTCATCCCAGACGCATATCTCTTGTCCCCTCTCCCCAGTGTCTCCATCACCTGGACTGTGTGGAGGGGATCTGAAGGCATCTGGTATCTTTCCCCTTTCGGGTGATGAAAGAGACTCATTTATATAAGAATCCCCCATAGAGTCCAGTGCATTCCCATGGAGCCCCTGCCTCACTTGATTAGAAGGAGCCGAGGTTGAAGGGGCCTCCATTGGGCTGTGTATATCTGTATTAAGTGAATCATTACCAAGGCTCCCAACCCTCAGCTGCTCCACACTGAGCATTGCCTCCCTGCAACTCTCCGTTGTTTCTCGTGCAGGGGGCATCATATCAGGGATAGTATTGTATCCATGCTGCTTGTTTCCCATGAGCGCTTTCCCTGCTGCCGGTATGAGAGGCACTGGTTGCATTATTAAGGATCTCCCCTGTGTCTTACCCCCAGCCTGGTCTTCAGCGTCCTGCCTTGTCTGCTGTCCCACTTCAAACTGCTCCCTCGGGTGAAGGGATTGGGACCCTGACGCTGCGGCTGCCGCCATGAGGTGAGAGGAAGGGGCTTCCATGTGCTGCGCGTCTTCCAGGCCACACTGATGATTTCCGTTGCTCTGCTTTCCCGGCATTGTTGCCGTCAGGGGGATCCCGGGCGGCTGAGCCTGTGTGATGCAGCCTCCCTCCTCCATGTTGCAGGGCAGCGGGGATGTCTCCCGGAGTGTTGCGGCCGCCATTTTAGCTGATGCTGATACTTGGCCTGGTCCGGTGGAGCTCCGTAAAAACCTTGTTATACGTGTAGAAGCCGGTGTCCGGTGCTCTGTCTTTGACCTGCCGCTATTGCTTCTTTTCTTAGCCGGCATTGGCTATTTTAGAGCCGGGTATGTGTCTCAATAAGGGATCTAGGGCCTTTCCAGGCACGGGAACAAGGGAGACCAGCGTCCTCACTCCTCCATTGCCAGGCCACGCCCCCAACACCAGCGATTTTAATGAGTAAAATGGTCAGATACCAATTTCAATATGAGGGGTTCCCTTTAAGATGTTGTAAGGAGGCCAGTTAATGTGACAAATAAAGAGATAAATGATTCTTTCATGAGACTTTCATTAATGAGTCACAATTCACAGATAACAAGTCACCTCTAGTGCATGAAATGACCCAGGTGTGACGGGACTGTTCTGCCATTGCTGTCCTCTCGTTGATAGTGCCGTATTTTTGTTACATTTACCGTATACTCCAGGAGACGATCAATATTATTAGACCGGTTTAAGCTATGTTTACACCTCAGTTTTTTTTGCATCAGGCACAATCCAACTCAAAAAGCTATGCAACGGATGCGGCGAAAACAAAACGGATCCGTTGCATAAGTTTTTTCATGCGGCCCGTCCGTTTTTTGATGAATGCGGTTTGATACTGAGCATGCACAGTTCAAAAAACCGCAACCGAAGGCCAGCTGCTTTTTTTGCTGCAGGACACCGCATCCGGCGTCCATAGGTTTGAATTATAAATCACGCCGCATTGCGCTGGATCAGGCGCGATGCGGTTTTTCACTGCAGACAAAAAAAGCTGCATGCAACGTTCCATCCAGCCGCTGCATCGGCTAAATATGCCGCATCCGTTAAAAAACAGATGCAATGCAAGGCCATGCGGCCCAATCCGGCGCTAATGCAAGTCTATGAGGAAAAAACCGCATCCGGCGGCAAAAAAAAAAGAATGCGTTTTTTCTGCAAAGCGTCGGATTGTGCCTGATTACAAAAAACTGATGTGTGAAAGCAGCCTTAAGGGTGCTTTACATGCTGCGACATCACTAGCGATCTCGTTAGCAATGTAACATGCTAGATCGCAGATATGATTTGCCGAGATCGCACATAGGTCGTTTTAATAGCGCCGGTCACATGTGCGATCTCAGCAAATCGTATTTGCAATCTGGCATGTCACATCACTAACGAGATCGCTAGTGATGTCACAGCGTGTAAAGCACCCTTTAGTGTGAACAATCAAAGTCAGAAGCACAGAAAAGAAAGTGGATTTCAATAATGCCCCAACATCAAGACGTTCCATGAACAAATATATCAAATTTGCATAAATTATAGTTTATTTCACAATTGTGATTAATACGACCATTTGGGCCTTTAATTCTCCTTGTATAGAAGCAGCAGAGTGACACTTCTAAAGATAAAGCCTACAATCATCCCCCACAATGGTGCGAGGCAGCTGTCACCATCCTCCACAAGGCTCCGGTCTGTGCCACAAACGTGGAATTAGAAGGTAAAATAGCCGTGAAGGAAGGAGATCTGCGAAGGAAGGAAATCTGCGAAGGAAGGAGATCTGCGAAGGAAGGAGATCTGCGAAGGAAGGAGATCTGTGAAGGAAGGAGATCTGTGAAGGAAGGAGATCTGTGAAGGAAGGAGATCTGTGTAGGAAGGAGATCTGTGTAGGAAGGAGATCTGTGTAGGAAGGAGATCTGTGAAGGAAGGAGATCTGTGAAGGAAGGAGATCTGTGAAGGAAGGAGATCTGTGAAGGAAGGAGATCTGTCCGTCTGGGGATTCTCGGCTCGCTCTTATCAGCCCATCATTCTCTTTACAGACACAGGACAATAGATGACCGCCATCAACAACAAAATGTATTTTCCTCTTTAGGAGGTCATCATGATGACATTGGAGGACACAAATTACAGGGAAGGTGAATACAATTAATACACAAATACTTAAAGGGAATCGGTCACCAGGATTTTGCCACCGAATCTGAGAGCAACATTGTCACGCTAGGTACAGGGAAGTACCAAGCAAGCAGCGAAAGGTAAGAGAAGGGGACCGCTGCATCTAGGGAAGGGGGAGATGGTGACCCCTGACCAAGCCTACCTCTGGTCCCTGGGGTTCCTCACCACCCTAGATAGGTTCCGCACCTATGCACCAAGCTGGATACCTGAACTTAGATATCCATAGTGTTGGACCCTAAATAGAGAACGGGCGGGATGAGCTCTTCATTAACCCCACTAAACGCTAAAGGAAGACACAAGGGGAATACATGGGGCGAAAAAGCATGAACTACTTATCTACAGATGACACAGACAGGAGTTCAGCAAAGCTTCAGCAACGATGCTACAGATGAGAGCAAGCCACCTGCTTGCAACCAGAGCTAGAAAGAACTGAATAATATCACCAACACCGGTCCAGGGAAGAAGGGAGTATTTAAGCACCGAGAGAATGCTGATAATCAGCAGCTGGGTAATAGTTGGGCTCCTGCTGAGTCCAAAAGGGGGAGAGATGAATCAAGCAGGAAAGATACCTATTACAATAAGTACTAACAGCAGAAACAATAGAAAATCAGGGAGCATTCTGCACAGCTAAATGCTGTGACCTTCTATAGCCAGACCACATGACTGGTCTGCCACCCGTAACATACCTGTGATAAGCATAACGTAGGGGAAGAGATCCTGATACCAGCTGTGTGTCACTTACTGGGCTGCTTAGTGTAGTTTTGATAAAATCACTGATTAATCAGCAGTAGATTATCATTGCAAGACTACTTGGTATGCTGCAGGTAATCCAGCATATTCATGAGCTCTGTATAACTGCTAGATCTGCAACAGAGAAATGACAGCAAACAGCTCAGTAAGTGACATCGCTGGAATCAGGGTCTCTCTCCACATGATGCTCCTCTCAGATGGGGGAGCAGAAACCTGGTGACAAAATCCCTTTAATGCAGAAAATACAGTATAAAACTCATGATACTTTTATATAAGCCTCCATAATAAGATGCATGTATGGTGAGGCAAGTCAAAGAAACTGAAAGAGGGAAATATACTGGGTAAGGTCTCCTTCACATGTACGTATACAAAGCGTACTTGAAAAAACAGTACCGCCTTCATCAGTGTTTTAGATCCGGGCGTCTGTTTTTACCATCAGTGCTTTTCCGGTAATGAACGACAAAGTTTCTCCTATACTTTGTAATATTAAGAATGTACGGCACACAGATGGCAAAAGGATGCGATCCGTGTGCTGTACATGTTTTTCACGCACCCATAGACTTGTATTGGCTTTGGTCATCCATGTGATGGGAAAAAAAAACATACATGTCTTCGTGTAGTACACACACACATGCGGTCCATGCAAAAACACGGACATGTGAAGCTCACTATAGGTTATAATGGGTCAGTGTGCGATAAACCCATACCACACATACTGGAAACCCGTCCATGTGAAGAAGGCCTAAGAATGTGTATCAGTATGTGGCCGTATATGTGATCAGTATGTGATCAGGATCACATACACATTGCACTAACACTGACCCAACCTGCTGATTGTCATTCTCATGTGTACTAGATATTCAGTGGATGCTGATGGGGAGATTGGACATGTTGAATTTTAAGATGCCCAATCCATTTGTTCTCATGTCAAGTAAGCCCCGGCCATTGTCTGAGAACAGTTTAGTCACAGAAAAAATAATGTCATTAGGAACATAATCCTGCGTACCTTTATATAGCAAATTACATTTGTCTAGGGAGGTAATCACTATAGAATTAAAATGGCCAAAGTGTTGTGACACCGACAGAAGATTATCCTGGAGGGTGTGTACCCGTGGATGTGTGCAGTAGGACGCTACGCTGCTGTGACCTGCCGATAGCTTCCCATTACACGTATAGGTTATCTGCAGGTCACAGCAGCGGAGCGTCCAACTGCACACATCAACCGAATGGCTTTCCATCAGGGTAACAAGACAGAAGACATTTTATTTCTACAGCGATTACCTCTGTAGACAAACAAATGTGATTTAATTATTGAAAATGTATCCATAAATAAAAAAAAAGTATCCATATATAAAAATGTACCTATAATGACACTATTTTGTTCTGTTCCCAGAGAATACATATAGCAACACCCGGACGTCGGCTGAACCATTCATGTGTATTTGGAGGTCAGGAGCAACAGCTGTCAAGAGGAATAGCTGTGGGCCAAACGCATGTTCAACTGTGGAAGGTGTATGGCCCTAAGCCCGGCCATCCACAGCTTATAGGCCATTTTACAAGGTTAGGCGGTCTGAAGGACACAGCAGCGGCTGATCTACAGATGGTAAAAAAAAAATAAATTATCATCTACAGGAATAAAAACGGTCAGGTTACATAAAATGTTACAATAAAATAATTCTAAATATTTTTCTACATGTTGGTCTGATTTATAGTCCCTGATTTGATGACTCTTGAAGAGCAAAACCATTTTGTTCTGAGCGTGCACATTGCTAAATGTGGATCCATTAATGGAGGATATAACCCATAACCATACATTACGATCCGTTCCCTTACACTTCAATGTGATTAATGAAAAAAAAATATCGGATGACGCCGCGTCCTATACTGGAACACTTTATTTCTATTTTTATGATGATGCCAAAATTGATCCAAAAATGGAAATAACTATGCGATATGTGAACAGGGCCTTAGTGACATCACCTGCAGGTCAACCCTTTTACTGACGGCGCCTACCAGTGGTCACACTGTAAAATGCACAATAGTGCTGCTCAATACTCACACAGTTCTCAATTTTACTCCATGCTACTTACAGTATAGACAAAGTCAAACCGTGTGACATATAACTGATAGGTACAGCGTGCCGCGTCTACACACAAGGAAATCAACCTCATATTCAGGAAAGCAGCCGGCCAGATCTATGACACTGACCTGTACACAGTATGGGAACCATTATCAGCGGAGTCATAATGTGGAGGCTGCAGCATCTCATCTGCGCTAGACATTGCTGTCAAGAAGCAGGGAGTTATTTTAGACACTTTGATTAAATGGCTCCAGAGAATAACGTGGCCTGGCCTGGTATTATATCATCCTCCACAAGTTAAATTAACATCATTTACTGACTATACACCCATGTGTCTTCTGAGTTTGCAGCAAAACTGAGAACATGGGAAAACGTCTTATAGGACTTCAGCTAGAAAAACATATCAGGCCTATGGCTAGGTTCACACATCCGTGTGATGGGAAATAGACCGTTTTTTCCCAGGAGTGCAATTGGTAGTAGTTGCATCCGTTTTGGGTTTTTTTTCACTGAAGGGATGTTTTTGTCCTCAAGGACAACTAAAAGAAAAAACAAAACTGACCAAATAAAATAATACCGTGGTAGTAATTAGTGGAAATTGTAGAAAAACACTATATGCAGGCTTCTCTACAGATTTCTTTCAAGAGTCCATCGTTTCCTCAACCTGAATCCACTAAAATCTTAGTGCTGCCCTCATCATTTCCTGCCTTGACTACTGCAATATCCTCCTGTGTGGCCTTCCTGCTAACACTCTCGCACCTCTTCAGTTTGTTCTTAATTCTGCTGCCCGACTAATCCACCTCTCTCCTCTCTACTCCTGCGCTTCTCCCCTCTACAGATCCCTTCACTGATTTCCAATTTCCCAACGGATCTAGTTCAACATTGAGCTAGAAGGCCGTCCATAAGCTGTCTCCTCCATCTATCGCTGAACTAAATCTCTACAAGTCCCTTCATTTGCTTCCAATTTCCCAACGTACCCAGTTCAAGCTACCAGCACTGACCTACACAGCCGTCCATAATCTGTCTCCTCCATAAATCTACAAACTAATCTTCCAATCTTTTCCCACAGGTAATCTCCATTCCTCACAAGACCTCCTTGTCTCCTCCAGACTTGTAGAGAAAAACTCATTTTCTATTACCGTTTCCTCCAGACTTGTACATTAGACACCTAATCACCTCCAAGATTTATCCCAAGCATCCCCACCATCTGGAATTCTGTGCCCAATATGGTTGATTATCCACCACTTTTGGAACTTTCAGATGGAACTTCAAAACCCATCTCTTCAAGAAAGCTTATATCCCCGCTGTCCCCTCACCACCACCGGAGTTGCCACCTCACCACCAACAGCTGCCTCACCACCACCAGAGCTGCTACCTCATCACCACCAAAACTTCCATCTCACCACCACCGGAGCTGCCACCTCACCACCACCGGCTGCCTCACCACCACCGGACCTGCTACATCATCACCACCGAAACTGCCATCTCACCAGCACCGAAGCTGCTACCTCATCACCACCGAAACTTCCATCTCACCACCACTGGAGCTGCCGCCTCACCACTACTGGAGCTGCTGAAACCCCCCCAATTTACTATCTCCTCCTCGTTGTTCTGTAGACTGTAAGTCGGCGAGGGCAGGGCCCTTTCCCTTCTGTCATTGCTAGCTTGTTCACTGAAATTGATATTTTATATATGTAACCCCTTCTCAAGTACAGCACCATGGAATCAATAAATCTCTACAAATTACTAATAGATGTGTACTGTCCTGTCTGAAGACAAAAAGCATCCACACAAATGCTCCATCAGGAGCTCCAATGCGCCAGGTGCGTTGTGTAACGTGCCACCGGAAATGCAGATGCGTACATTTTCTCTATGTATGGCAAGGCATTCCAGTTTAGTATGAGTGAGGTCTCTGTCACCAGCTCCACACAAGACACAATGAAAAGCTGGCTCATATCCATACCTCCGGAACTGTACTTCCTATCTACAGAAAGGAGAATTCCAGCTGTGTCCTCTGCCCGAGATCCCAGGCATGGCGAACTTATTCACATTCTGCATGTGTCACTATCTATGACAATACCATGAGACGACTGCAAAAGAAACCCTTGTATGTCTTATCCTAAATATGCCCGTCTTTAAAAGGCAGGCTCTCCCGGAAAGTGTATTCATCTCCAGTTCAATGAGAGTGTGTCTCCTGTTATCCCCAGATGCTACAAAACTGAGCGGAGATCGTCATCTGGAACAAGCCATGCCATATTCTACTTGTAACATTA